>NW_017297786.1:240400-259065 GCF_001594075.2 Trachymyrmex cornetzi | reverse complement strand
TGAGAGAGATTTATATTAAAATTCTTCGAAATACAATGTTGTCCCACGACTGTCATATTTTCAGGGTAAATTCTAAGAAAAAATTCTCTCCGTGTATTTAAACCTCGCAATTTGCAAAAGAAAATCGTAAGAATTTTATTTTCGTATTTGTAGAATTCGTTTTTAGCTGATTTGATATAGAAACAAGCCACAAACTTACGAATTATGAGTTTGTACTTTTTTAATTAGCTAAACAGATCATGATTTTATTAGTATTAATAAAGTGCAATAGTTAGTTTCCGAAAAATAAAAGGGTGTCACTTTAGGAGACCTATGTCAGTATCGGCGACTTTCCTCTGTGTAATACTTACTGAAATATTTAGGAAAGAAAAATTATTTTTTATTGCGTTAACCGAACATTTGATTGGAATTATTTTACTCAACATTTGGCAGCCATTACCAACTTTTTTCAATGTACCGTGCGCTCTTCTTTTCGAACGAATAAAAAATTATTTTGCTGAATGTATAAAAAAAAAAGAGCGATTTTTTTTCCATGCCGACTCTATCAGTAATGAAAGTCGATAAATTGCGTGAAAACTCGTTTTCTCCGTTCTAATATCGTTGAGAAATCATATCCTTCTCTCGGTGCTGGATAGAAGCGCATATTGAGCCGTCATAAGTGATAGCGATCGATCGACAGCGCGACCACCTTCTCGCTAGAGACGCGAACGCGTATCTCACTTTCTTATCCTTTTCTATGTGATAGATACGTTAATTAAGTTGGGTTGCGAGAAAAGAGATTGAAACCAGAAAGGTAGGGGCGATTGGTGCGTCACAGTTCCCGTCTCTAACCTAATTCAACTCTCCCCCGCAGTAGCACCGTAATAGGGCGGAATTAACTGGAACGAACGACCACACGGTACTCCTGAACTGCTGTCTTTCTTATTTTAACACCATTAACGGCGAAACTATCCACGGTATCTTCCCGTATCTATGCTTTACCAATGCAAAAAATTTTAACTTTCCTCATAATAATGAAAAATTCATTTGTCGCGCTGTCCATTAAAATTGCGAGTTCTCGTCACGAGGAAATATGTCCGAGAGAAGAATTTACATTTTACATGCGACATTTACGTGACACGGGAAGAAGAAAGATTCGTGCCAGTAGGTGAATATAAATTGATACTCCGATCTCTGTATTTTCGTGTTATGTATAACGAACAAAGGGTGAATTTCTGTTGCCATCGATGTTTTCGTACGTCGGCCGATGGATGTTCGCTTTGGTCTTTAATGGTCTATTGATTTCCAAAGGCAAAATGCAACCTACCCCTAATAATAGCCGATTATATCTTAGCGTCGCGTCCGACCAATTGAGATCACAAGCCGGTATTGGGGAATAATCTTCTGCAATTTCCATTCTCTGCCATTTACGTATCGACTGCAAAAATATCGCATCGTTGCCGTTATTTTCCATGCCACAAATGAGGACAGAATGTCCTCCCAAGATGACAATATCTCGTTTATAATAATACTACCTACTGCTGCGTCTGCGATATTCACTACAAAATTGATGATGCTATGCAGACGTATATATATATATGCAACATAATGCGTTCAAGAGAAAATTGGTTTATTTAGCCAACTGATAGCAACAGCAAAGTTTAAGTGACGTTATTTGGCAGTGAGAGAGTATCTATTTCAATGTTTTCTTCGCATCATTGAAATTTGGCCGCAACTTCTTTTCCGCGCGGATCGTAATTCTCTTCGAATTTTGCGGAACAAACAGATCTATCCGAGACATGGCGCCGCCGCAGGATTTGTATCTTGTTTTCGAGAAAATACTTTTTCGCCGCCAGACATAGTGCAATCCCAGTGTTTTCCTCGTCTCTGCCGATATCGGCAGCGTGGCACGTAAAGCGTGTTTGCGAAGTAAAGTTACCTGCGTTAAATCATCGTCGAAAGTGCGGATAAGTCGGTCGCTCGTTTTTCTCGCGAGTTTAAATTATGCCTTCGTCAACTTGTTAAAGATATTTTACAACCAGGATTGCGAAACTTGGGAATAATTTACAAACTAATCGTCCGCCAGCCACAACTTTTTCGATCGAGAAAGTCACATCACGATACATAACAGTTCGACGTATCACCCTGTGATTGAGGAAAAAGTTTTTATTTTTAGAAGGAAAAGATCGCGCAGGAACTCAAATTGATACAGACAAAAGCCCCTCGGGCGTGATTCGTTTGAATTACGATAGTTACAAAGCTTTTAAGCCGCTAAACCATCGATGCTCGAAACTATATTTTGTTTTACGGTCACGTGCTATGTAAGACAACAAAAAAATGTACATAGGTATCGAACTGTGCAGCCGTAGCTATACAGTTTCACTCGCCGTCTATTGATTTTAGTCAAGATTTTCTTAGATTTGCCGCGCACTCGGTCCAATTTGCACTCGATTTTTCGTCCGACTACTCGCCAGTAGTAAAATGGAAAAGTGCAGTCGAGAGGATTGAATACGTCTTTCCTTCTTTCGGTCCTCTTCGTGCCGGCAGTGCATAAACTGCACATGCACGTCCGTAAGATACATCATCTCCGCAGTGGTGCAATATCGCATCCGCGCGCTCATAGACATAATTCCGTACGCCGTGGAAAGAATACGGCTTTGACGATTACATAAATTATGCGGCTGCTCATATTTATGTAACAATTGCACCTGCTCTCGGGGGTTACGCACTGGCCGGAATACAGAGAGGGAGAGATCGTTCCGAGTGAATTATATTTTCCGTGCCGTGGGTAACGTAACGCTAAAGGTACCGTGACTAATGGTCCGTATTAATTAATTCATTATTTCGTGCACGAACGCTGAAGGTACCGCGCGGCTTATCCGCGACTGGGTGGAGATACGCGGATGTCGCAGCAACGATTTTAACTTTTAGCAACGAGAGTTTATGAGCACCGGATAGTGCGGCGGTAGTACTTTGTCGGGCGTGGAAAAAAAGTGGATCTGTGTTTAAAGGATGGCATTTTCCGATTTTTAGGAGACTACCGGACAGTGGGTCAGTCTCGGCCTGGAATTGGAGCAAAGGGGCAACGAGATCGTCGGCACGAAGAAACCGACGGGCCACTCGCTTCTGATCGACTGCCGGCTGGAGCTGCCATATGGTAAGTGACGACACGATCCCGCTAGATTACGGTAGATGAAAATCGCATGGCTGACGTATGTAATCGTACATATATACGAGATATGGGAATACGTTTGACGTATATCGGTGTCACACATCATGTCGAGCGAACAGAAGATCCGACCTGCGACAGTTGCCGGTGAGAATATTCATGCAAATTCTGACGTTGTAATTTGTCAGCTTTGACGCCATCGATCGATTCACGCCGTCGCATCTCCGATCTACCGTTCGCCAATTCGCTCCTGGTCGTCCCTTCGAACGCCAGCATGACTGCGTTCTGATCGCGCCATGATTTCTGTACGCAAGATTAAGAGAAATTCTGCCACAAATATACGGCAGTTCGCTCTTTACCGCGTGGTATTCACTGAGCGCGATGCGATTGCCAAAAGTCTGCTCGCGGAGCAAAGAAAGGAAAGCTCGAAGAACGGATTTTTCTCCAATTTTAACCAACGAGTTCTGAATGTAATCTAAGATAAATCGGAATATTCCATGAAAGAGGTAGGCAGAGGTCGAAAAGAATGCGGATTAAAGCTAAGGAATATTTCAGAGGCTATAAAAGCACCAAGTGAAATTTCGAACAGAATAGAAACGCAGCGATAATAAATACGAAATTACGCTAAACGGTTATTTCCGTGTCTCTCGACCAGATCGCAACGTCGAATTCGCGATAGTGAGAGAAAAAAAAAAAGACGCGAAGCCATCATCAACGAGAGCTGTCGAGCTTCTCCTCGTCGAGCGAACGACAGAACGAAGTTTTAATTGAGTGTGTCTGCGAACTTGTCGAATTTGCTGCTGGCTCGGCGCCCGCACGTACATTCCGACTTCGTTGTCGTGCTTTACGCAGTTATGTGTCCCGCGAATTGTTTCGATGTTGCAATTCCACACAATAAAAGGTAACCGAGAAACGGCACGTGGGACTCTCGAAGATACGGAGGGATTTCTGAGCAAATGAAACCAGACTGCGAAGTTACCCTCTCGAAACTCTGAGTGTTTCTCTTCGTTCTACGCGAATGGAATCTAAAATCATTAGCCTGGCCGTGTTTTTTAATCTGAAATCTGAATTAAGAATTCTAGTGGGGCTCACGCGACGATGAAAAGAGGCGACACGAAGGAAGTAATTATCTTGAAGTAAGTCTTATTTTGCGTTTTGATGTATATTTTCTTTCCTTTATAGGCTGGTTAAGCTTAACTTGATTAATTGTTAATTTAATTTAAAGTGATCACTATAAAATCATTAATTTAATAATTAATTGCCAAAAAAATCACAATTTTTACGTTATCATCAAGTTAAGTAAAGTTAAGTCTAAGCCACAAGTTAACCAAATAATAAAAAACCGGGCCATAATGGATTGCATATCAATAAAATTATTATCATTAAGTTTGACGACAATGGCTGAAGTGGCGAGTAAAAATCACATAAGCGATTGCGCGATCGGTTGGCGATAGACGATTACTTTTCAACCAGTTGGAGCAAAGCTGTTTTGCTCTGGTTGGTTGAAAAGTAATCGCCAATTGCTAATCACAATCACGCAATTGCCAGCGTGATTACTTAACCGCGACAACTTTTTTTGATATCATAAGCTTGAGAATTTCTTTCCAATTTCTTTCAAATTTACTCTTTTGCTGATCCCTTTCTCGCAATCTTCCCCTCGATTCGTTGCTTGCCTCGGCGAGCACTGTCACGGTTTCATACCTGACGAAGTCCCTCCGGATATCGACGCGGCGACCTGCAATTTACCGAGTTTTCGGCGAACTCGTGGCAGCAACAAGTACAACTTTTTCGGGTTTGGCATACATACGCGTATCAGATATATGCGGAACCTTCCATTAATCCCGCTGTTTCCGCGGGACCACGTGGGTCTATGCAATTACCGTACGGGCCTTTAACCAAGATTGACGTGCTTTCACCTAGTGCCCGGTCGTCGACATGCTCGCGGCCGATCAATACGCTATCGACCTTTCGCTACGAGAAGGTCCACGAAAAGGGGGCTAATCGTACGTTACGATTTGCTGAAGAGCGTTTTCGTATCCATATACGAATTTACGAGTGCGCGAAAGTACTTGACATTTTTAATATACGATTCGCAGATAAAGCCGGGGACGATAGTACGCGCGATAGGTGTGCGGCTTAATCCGTATGCAAATTTTCAAGAATTTATTTCCAGCGGTTGAAACGAGTTCTCACGTAACAATATCTCAGTTTGAAATCTGACATCGTCGTGAGTGCGCGAGTCTTTTCTTAAACGCCGCGCCGAAGCTCGGTCCGCGTATGAACGTTCCGCGTTCCATTAAACGCGCATATTATTTTGCGTCACGCGATTTTACCATGTTGCGAATTAAGAGAAAACGAGGCCGTTATAATAAACCTCTTACCTTTATACGTGCTGACGTTTCGCGAACGGATTCGCCAGCTCTCACGCCATTTCTTTTTCCGCTTTACGTTTTTCCGCCGCGCCGTCATCGCTTCCGGTTTTCGATCCGCGCCAACTACGCATCGTTTAATGGATTTTGTACCGCGCCGCACGATGTACATTTCTCGTCCGTACAATACTTTTTTCTTATTGACTTTCTCTCTGAGAGCGCGTAAAGAGAAAGAAACGGTTTTTTATCTTGTCATGCAGAAGGAAAGAGAGGGTGCTTAAAGAAAAATCAAGATAATTTCCGCAAAGAGAGATACAGAGTGGATACAGAGAGAGAGACAGAATCGTAATTAAAGTTTATTTGAGGAAAAGGTTGCCCTTTACCGAAGCTTGTAGAGTAGACGGTAAGGAAATTTCGAATTCAGAGAATATAATTTAGCTTACTTAGAATATCGAAAGTTGATAATATAATTTATTCGGAAATTGCAGATAATTAGTCACTAACAGCATTAATGTTGTATTTACGTCACTGCGCGAGATGGAACTTTTGGCCTAATTTCTCTTTACTTTTCTCTACTTCCATTTCGATTTGTGAAATTGGTGTACACATGTATATAATAAGTATCATTATATAAACGTAGCTTTACTTATTTTTAAGCTTTTATTGAAAGAAAACTGCCATACAATTCGATGAGAGAAAGGTCGAAAGAAAAATATTAGTCTTGTGCACTGTTAAAACGCCTTTTTGCGTCTTTTCGATGACTTTTTCTTCTCATTGATTACTTTACGATACTTCTCTCGAGTATACGAGGTGCTTTAGGTTCCCTATGCTTTTTCTTTTGTCAATGAATTCCTTTGATCAATTTACACAGTTAACATTTTATTAGTACAATAAAAAATTATTTTTTTATTTAATTGGAAGTAGAACTTTAAAAATTTTCACATAAGAATTAATTATTATATTGTATAATTAATTATAATGATACTCGATAGTGAATATCAAAATGTGATAGATAAAGGAGCTCGAGATTTCTAGTACAAGTGTAAATTGATGAGGAAAATCAACGGATAAAAGAAAGTATTGGTAAAGTACTAGAGTACTTTGCATAATAACTGCCAAGTGCAACTTTCGAGAAATCGCTGGAAGAAATTGCAAAGTACACTACCATACATTATTTCGCTTACCTTTTATAAGCGGCCGAAGATTATAGACCGCAAGATTACGAAACTAACTTTTGGAAATTGCAATCGCGCGAGGTATCACGCGTTGAAGAGCATAAAAAACGATGGACATGATCGCCACTCGAATCATGCACATCCACAACCTTCCGTCTGATCAGTGTCTGACCAATCAGGAAAGCGCGTACAACGAACTGGATGGAAAGCCCTGCTAACGAGCAAAACAGCAATGCAGTTGCGAGCAGCCCGGCCCATGTGTGGCTCAGGTACCCTCGTCAAGAGATCCTGATCGTGGGATCGTCCTTGATCGCGAGATCTCTATATTTTTGCTTTATCGTTTCGATTCCACCGATCGACCTGCATCCGAGTGCCATGTGATGTACCACTCTCGCCGATCGTGGATTCGCGTCTACCTTCCGCGTATTTCTCTCACCGTTAAAATTTAATGATCCCCTTTAACGACCTCTCGATTAAAGCAGTTAATTACAATCAGCGCGGGAACTAATTCTTCGGGATGGCCGAGATAAGTGATCGTTCAAAGAGAAATTTTCAATATCGAGCTTTATATTACCTAGAGATCTCTAGATATTTATTACCTGGAAATCTCGAGGTCGTTCTTGGTACTCTTCTAACATCATAAAGATGCCAATAAACATCCAATTTATTGTATCTCTCTATTGCCACTTTTTTCTGTTATTCAGAGATGAAGGGCCATCGAATAATTATCTGAAATCTTAATGATCATCGACACGCGTGTCCACGATCCGCGAAGAATATTTGTTTTATTTGTACGCAATTAGCGTTAACGAACCCTCTTCTTGCTCGTCAATCACTGCACTAGAAACCACCTACCTATGTCCTCGTACCGAATTCCTCGGCTTATCTTTCTTCACGCGCGAGTTGGCCGGGTAACGACGGGCGTTTGTAATAATTACACGTATCGCGAGATACACGATTCTCTCGGGTGCGAGAAATGGAACTCGGCCGTGAGTGCTGAAAGACGCGTTTACGAGAGGTCCATTGAATTTTATCTAGGTATATCGCGTCCGCGGGATATCTTTTGTTTTCCGTCAGCCAATGCTCCCTTCATGTGCTTGTTTCATTAGCTTAAGTGCAGTTACTTTTGAGCTTTCTGTAACCCACGTGCGTGTATCGAACGAGGGGTAGCGGAGGTGTACCCCAGGTGGGCGGTAGTCACGCGACCAGAGTTGTTCCAGTCGTTAACGGTGGGCTTTGATACGATTTTGTACCTGATTAACCGACTTTAATTACGACATTGCGGCGACGTGCGCGGCCCTGTTACTGGAAATCCACTAAAAGCCTTTCATCCAAAACCGCGTCGCATTACCGGGAAAATCCCAACGATGCATCACATGACGTATTTTCGTAATTTCCCCTGTCGTTCCTCAAATATTTTTCCGTTTAGCAATACTTCGGTTTATCGTTCCACTCGTTCTCGATCGTATAAGCGATCGAGAAACAACTGGTTATAAAACAAGCACAGCATCACCATCCCGAATGATTCCCTCTTCACCACCAGATCACTGCGTGTGAATCTGTCATGCGTGAGTTTAGTAAAAAGAGGTAGGATGTTCGATGTTTCTGCTTTCACGTATTCTCTTTGATTGCCCTCGTCCGGCGCGCTATTGTTATTCTATTTTACCGGGAAAATGAAAATATACAGCCACGCTACTGTCTATGGCAATATTGTTGGAAATGACATAAAATATTTTCCATACGACGTTCTCAATGAATGTCTAAAAGGTTGATGAAGCAGTCACCGAACGTTACGTGCCTTTAAAACAAGCACTGTGTTTATGAGTGACGCACACGTAGTGAAATATTTATTAGCATTAACAGAAGAAGCAGATGAAACGACAAAGCGATCGCTCAGCCAAGTGCAGACGATGACGATTTCCGATGAATTTTAATCGTTACATTTATTTCATAAACATTCATATTCGATTTAACTTCAAAAATAATTTGTTTGAATTATTACATATCTTCAAATATTTATTCATTGAAATATCGTTCTCTTCTCGTTATTTGATCAATTATTTGCCAGCTTCTGTTTCTCTGTTTTGCGTCAGTTTAATATCATTTTAATTAGCTTTGTTATACGCACTGATAGATATTATGACGGTTAACTGCATTATTTCAGCATACGAGTACATAACTCGTTTATAATGTGGAGAACCTGAAGAAAGTTGCATAATTGTTTAATTACTTAATTGGGAAGGAGACAAGGCTTCAGATATTTATTACACGCTCGGAAGAAATATTATTGCGGAACACGCCCACGATTATTTCATTTATGTGAATTTATTAGTGTTATCAGCTCCTACAACTTAAACGTTTCGCCCTTGTTAAAATGACTCTTACGTCATAGAAAAATAATTGTAATGTGATTATGTGATGCAATAATCGAGCACTCGGCGTCTCGCTCTCAGGCGCTGTATTTTTAAGTATTGCATTCGTTCAATTGGTCGATATTAACTTGAATCGACTGAAGACAAAAGAGAACTTTCTCTCTTCAGGTACGACTTCTTTTTTTGTCAGTGCACACACACACACACACACACACCCACCCACACACACACACACACACGAACGTATATACCCAAATACACGTACATACACAAGTACACTTATTCCTGGAGCACCATCGCACGTGCACGCAGTGGCGCGGCGATAGCACAATAGGGGGGAGGGGGAGTGATTTCGAATGAATAAAGATAAGAAAGAGAAAGAGATCAGAGATTCTATTATTTCGATGTGTTTGTTCTTTCAAGTATCGATACATAAAAGAGAGGGTACCTGCAGATACATTAAGCTATGGCTGCGACACTGTAATTAACGATTGTTCGTAGAACACTTGTTCCCCCTTTTCCGCTATCTCCGTCTCTCTCTACCTATCTGTCTTACGTAACTATACCTGTATTTTGTAATTAGTTAGCACGGGAACTGTGCTGTGGAATTACTAAAACCGTTAACGTCAGAATTACAAACGAAACCACAATAGGGGAGCAATACTGATATTAGTGGTTAGTACACTGTCCATCGTTACGTACGATTTCATTCGGGTGCGATGACGGGAGCCCTTTTATAGTTTAATCTTATTCAAGCATGAGCAAGCATCGTGGAGTGTGTACCTATTCTTTTTCTCGGCGACCGCTCTACAAGTACAATGAAGACATTCACGCGGTATTTCAAGAAAAAGAGAGAGAGAGAGAGAGACACTTTGAAAGAACGTCGAGATAAGTTGTTCGTTTATTCAATTTCTCTCAAAGATTCTTTTTGTATGATATGCTAGGATGGTTACATTCTACATAGATATTCGATATGTAAATTATTACACTTGAGGTATAATAATTCTGTCTTTAACTTTTACAAACACACAGATAACGGATGTATACATTGCTCGAACGCGTTGTATAAAAAGGAATTTCTCCTTTATCATTTCTGAATACATAACATGAGTATTCTTGTTAATATATTACTTTGTAACGTTCAGTGTGCGGAACGCGTATTGTGCGTGATATATTCGATTTTTTTGCCTACGGCGTATCTGAACATTCAGAATGTACGCAAATAGCGGCCGATATTTGTGCGTAGCATACAACAAATAAATAGGATAATTTTCAGCCATCACGCAATCGATCTAATAGTTAACATGCTGATCTAAAATGTATTAATGAAATATTGAACTGCGTGCCAGTTATTACCTTTTACCTAAAGGTCATATCGTAAAACTCGAATGTTTCTTCATTTAAATTGATATTGATTAATCAATTTAATTGCCGTTTACAATTAAGCATTTTCAAGGGTCTCACAAAAAATTATGAAAAGTGCCATCTCAGCTAGAAATAAATATTGTCACGCATTAATAAACATATACAGGGTGTCCTGACCTTTTTTTGCCAATCACTTTTGTGTAGATAGAGCGAACTAAATTGAGTCGAAAAGTCCTCTTCCATTTTGCAATTTTCGCAATATTTAATAATAAGGTATTAATTACTGAAAATTGTCAAATATATTGGTCTTCAATAATTTTTAACTCAAATACTATAAACTTTATAGAAAAGCTGCAAGAGACAAAAATCATTAATTTTCTTCATAAAGTTCTGAGAATTTTTTCAGAATTTTTTAATACCGTATTTTCTCATGTTGGTAAAAATAAGAAAATGCAGTACTAAAATTCTCAGAACTTTATGAAAAGAAAATAAATGATTTTTGTCTCTTACAGTTTTTCTATAAAGTTGATAGTATTTGAGTAAAAAATTATTCAAGACCAATATTTGGCAATTTTTAGTAATTAATATCTTCTTAACTATTACGAAAATTGCAAAATGGTAGAGAACTTTTCGACTCAGTTTAGTCCGCTCTATCTACACAAAAGCGATCGGCAAAATCTTTCGGAATACCCTGTATATATATATATATATATATATATACATGTTTATAAAATATATAAATATATGTAATATATGTATATTAGGCTGATAATTTGAAAGACAATTAATTATTTGTTATTTCGTGTTATTTAAAATGGACTAATTCCATGTTTCCGTCCAGTCATGTACGTGGCCGAACACGAAAAGGTAGACCGGATATACGAGGTTAGAGATAAAAGCGACGAGGGGTGATGAGTAGAACGAAGACGACCTTCCGGAGATTTAACTCGGCAGTAAATCGTCACCTGTGTCGCTTGTCGGTGTATATAAGGCGACCCGTTTAGAACGAAATATAAGAATTCACTTTTGGTGTTATTCCAGGCAATTCCGTACCTTAAGATTCATGATATAGTGGATAATTAATTATTTAGATATATTTATGATAGCAATATAATGAATTTAATTCTGTTAAAATGAGATGAATAATAAATTTCTGAACATTTAATATTAATTCAACAATATGTATCGCTCTGAATTCTGAAATGAATTACTAAAAACTATTGAAATTTGTTATAAATAACATCTTTTTTTATTATACTCCATAATTGCATAATGACGATGAGATGTCAGAGAATATTTCGAGTATTTCTTCAGATGTTTTATATTGACATGGAAAATCTTTTCAATCGTTTTACCAGTGGGACGTCAAATGCCTATTTCAAGTTAGCTGAAGCGATTCTTTAAGTCGCTAAAGAATCAATAGAATCTGCTTGAGAAGCACGGTAACGTGGTATAATTCCTTCAAGCGCCGAGAGAACACGAAGAGGGTGGGAACTACGGTTTCGGCGCTCTCTATTGTGTAAAATTTATTTCATTTCTTTGAGAATCTACGAGAAGTACGGTTGCTACGGTTCTCCTTCCGGAAGGTCGCTCTGCCATAATTGTGCACGGAATCAAAGACGAATTTCTAAGAGAAATACGCGAATCATATTTTACAATTAACAAAACAACGCGTATAACAAAATACATTTAGCGGATAATATAAATAATGAAAGGATGAGAGAAAAAGCACATACGAAAGGCATTCTCTATATAAAACTATACAGTACATGAACTCTCATCTCCAATTATATTCGACCGCGATATCGATACCAACGTCCTTAATTTAGCCACTCGAGGGTGAGTGACGTCTGACAAAGGAAGAAGGAAAATAGCGAGGGGAGCAGAAATAGAGGAAACACTTTCGGAGTAAGGAAGAGAAGACCGCTTTTCGCGATTAGCGTCACGGTTGTCTCTAAAAGTTTGTCAATATACGGGTGGCCAGCTGTTACTGTTACGCCATTACCAACGTCTACGGTTACGACATTACATTTATTCCGCCGGTCCAGCCGGGAATACGCGACAGCAGGGAGACGTGTTGAAAGTGCAAGATACCTTTTCCAATTCTCGCGTTACGACACTCAGCTGGATATGCCTTTTTTCTCTCTTATTATTTTTTTTTCTTCGTGTTTGCGGAGGAGACGACGGAGTCGGCGCGCAAGGCGAGTGAAAAAGCCTCCGGCTGCGGTTGTAGGGCGGATAACGAGGGTCACCGAAGGGGTGGAGATATATACCGCCGAGGTTGAGGTAGGACCAAAACTTGAGCCGGCAACGGCTGACAGTTCTCAAAGGAAAGCAGACGGCCCTCGCGAGATGACCCGCTCTTCTCTAGGGCTTGACCCTTTTTTTAATTGCAGAAAAGTAAATAGGAAACGACACTAGGAATCACGTTCTTTATACAGTGACGGGTTGTGTTTAAGTTTCAACAGAAATTACGCAAAGGAGCCGCACTCATAAAGTCTGTAAAGAAACGAAATGCAAAGGACGTGTGCTGAAATCGCGTTATTGCGACATCTAATTATTTCCCAAGCGAAAAGACAACCTGTAATGATCAAAAAGAGCATTTTCTTACTTGCGTATAATGATTAAAATTGTAAAATGTCATGAGAAAAATATAAAAGATATTTCATGCGGTTGAAACGTACTTCATTTTAGAGTAAGAGTAGCGATGGTACTTTCATCCAGACGTCCACCACGTTTTAAGTAGCCGATCGAAGTGCTAGTTAAGCAGCAGACTGTCCTTAGGGACCGGACGGAAAGCGCGATGGTGGGACGAGAAACTGATGCACTCAGTGCGCGCGTGTAGTAAACGCCAGGGATGGTGGTCCTTTTCTTTCCCCATCGGGGAGTATCTTTTAACGTTGTCTGAGTAGTAAAATTGTTGGCTGGAATGGAGTAGCTCGTGAGGTAGTCGCGTAATAAATCGGTCTGAGCTCTCTGGAAGCGGCGAGTCGCGCGTTGTCGCAGTTTGATAAAGTTTGCAAACCCTCCTCGGAGTAGGATAACGCTGAGAGTTGATATTATTTATACAGAGTAATCTAACGAGGTGGATTGCTCTTTCTAGACCACTTACTGAGATTCGCGCAATTTCGAGCAATGTGTACACCCGAGTACGACAAACGGACGCGTTTCTGATACTTTATCAGTTAAATTAGAAAAAAAAAACAGTCACAAGATTATGTAAGGGATCATAAGTAACATTTTGTCAAAGTGTAAAGTTCTTGTACAGTTGTTTTGATCGCGAGCTCGTTAGATATACTAGCGAAACGTTGTAGACACACGATACATGCAGTTTATACTTAGTCATCTTTTCTTTTTCACGTGAACTAAGTACGTATCTAAGTAAATTTAGGATGACAAAATCGATTGAAGACGTCGAGACTATCGAGACTCGCGATTAACTGTTTCCCTATCGATATCTATCTTTTCGAAAGACGCCGAGAACGCGGATGCGGCCGATCTGCAGAGGAAGCTGGAAATGCTGAACAACATGATGGACCAGGAGGCGCGGGCCGAACAGGCACGAAGGCAGATATTGTACAATATAGGCCACTGTAAGTACAGTCAAGTTACAGTTTAGATGGCTGATATCTTATTCAAATTGCTCTTTACGGCGCGAGAGAAACCAGTCCCCGATCGATTTCGTCTCCGATCCGGCACGCTCGTTCGCGATATGCACGAGAATTGATTTTCCTTTCTCCCGTGGAAATTTCATTCGCGACGAATCCGAGTATACGTCTTCCGATGTTAGCCATGAATGCAAGAAATCACGTATCGATTTTTTTTGATAAAGTTAAAGTAATAAAATAAAACTGCAGATATTCGATTATTTTAATTCCAATTTTATTGTACGCGTATTTTTCACTGTCTATGAACTTAGCGCGACTGATTTATAATGCATTCGTACTACTTGCAACACTTCTATATTATCTTTACCACCGTTACACTTTCTTTTTGTTTCTTCGAGGAGAAAAAAAAACATGATGCGCGAGAAGATCGATTGTCATGCGGTAACGTTGTAATATTTTACATCGCGAGCGCTAATTTGCTGCAGCCTACGTCACACGACACTTTCATCCACACGTCGGGTCGTCTGACATACTTGCAGTATTTTTAGAAACCGTGGCTTTCTAGGTCGTTCGCTTGAACGCTACTTCCGAGTAAGTCATAAAACTTTTACGCCCTTGTTTTTCCATGCGAGAAATCAATTTGGTTCCGTGCTGGTTCCTATTTTACAATTGGCAACCGTACGCCGCGTGTTTTACCCACGGAGAGTATGTAGCGTGATATACCCTGGAGAAAACAGGCACACAAGACGCCATTTTCATATGTGTTATCGGCTATCGACGTATCGTCGGTAACTTACCACCCAGTTGTTACACCCTTTCTAGCAACCCCTTGCCCGTGTAACAGCTATGAGAAGGCATGCAGCAAGCAGACTAGCTCTCTTTCTGTACTAAATAAATCGGTGTCTAGCCTTTTCGTTCTATGTTCTTGCAAACGTTCCATAATACCCTCCGTACGATGATTTGCATTCCTACCGGTCCTAATTTCTGGAAAATAAGAAGACACACACGAGAGACCTAAGAAAAAAAAAAAAAAAATCGGAACGGTGTCTACATGACGATCAATTTGTCGCATGGCTGTTAACTATACTTATCTTGCTTCCTGCTATTGCACCACTTCAGTTCCCGGATTCTACCAATATCGACCAATTCTGCCTGCAGAAAGTTGCGAAACGGTCATGACGAAGAATTGGCTTCACCTCTTTTATTCAGGGAAACGAACGTGAATCGTCAACTCATTCTGATATTCTGATGTAAACGTCGTAAATTTTGCAAAGTACGATTTGTGTTCTGATAGGCAGCCCTGAAAAATAGAACTTAGCGGATTGTAGCAAGAAATAATTTGCATTTCTGCCTGGTCAAAGTATGACTTTTATTTTCTTTTTTCAGTTGTGTGCGTTTTGTTTCCTAACATTCTTCAGCCGCAGGAAAAATAAAATGATTTCCGTCAACGTTGCAGAAGAGAGGCGACGATTCCGATATCCCAATGCAAAGTTGTCAGGGCCTTATATCAGGCGTCGCTAAAGTCTTTTACTCCAGTTCCTTCGATCATTTTTCCCAATACGCTATAAGTTGTAATCCATCTTTCAGCGGGATACTCGGAGGACTCTGACTACACGTCGGATTTGAATTATCCAGTAGGTGGGCAGGGTGCGAACAGCTCGGCCTCGCAGTTTCGTACGGCGGCTAACCAGTTGGCTACACCTCAAAGGTCCCTCGAAACGTCGAGAGAAAATAGTTACGAGAGAGATGATCATCAGGTATTGATCGATGACAGAAAAGTTCTTATACCGGAGGCTTAAAAACGTATTAGATATCAAGCTATCCCTCACTTTATTTAGTTATTAAACATTAGTATTTAGTTATTAAACTTTTGACATAATGTTCAATAATGACAACTTATTTAATAATAAAATTTGAAATTAACTGCACTATGTTATTTGAATGATTGACTTTTCTAATCCACTTGTTCCGTCGGCGACATTTTAATTACGCGGTAATAAATTATATGAGAGTAACGTCGCCAGATTCCAGTCACCGTCGGAGGAAGGTTGGCACCTAGTAATTACGGAAGTTACGGAGGGCCAGGCCACAGTCCGAGGTACGACGAGCCATATCCAGAGGATGGTCTACCGCAGCGGTACTTGCAGACCCAGCAGCATCCTTCAGAGTCTTCCGAGCCACTCTTCTATAACAGTAGACCGAAGCACTACAAGGAATACAGGTACTATAGACGCATTGAGAGATTGCGAGAATTCCTAATTAGTATATTCAGCAATACATCAATAAAAAGATATTGGAACAACGCTAAACACATTTTAGTGATTCCTGTAATGATCTATGACGCTGTTTTATGCGAAAGTAAAAATATGTAGAGCATTTTTACTGTTTACGCGCCAATTGCGCATAGTCCTTATTGTTAAGTTTACATTAATTAAGACGGAAGAAAATCGTTTTATGTTATTTTCTTGCCTGATTCAGACGACGGAAGCACACGTGGGATTACGAGGACAGGTACGAGCGCGACCGCGCGATTTCGTGAGAATTTCAGCGAACCTCTATACAGCACACACTCACTCATGCATACGCGATTATCAACTTCATTTATCATGTTTTGTTCTTACCGTGCATATCACGACCGGCACCACTTCGTGCATTATCGCAACACTACGTTGGCATGTGATTGCGTTGCACTCAATTAATCGTATGCAATTGCAAACACATCGATCGTAACAGTGATTACGTCGGGCGAGTCGTTCGTTATAATGTAGGCCACCATCGTCAAGCACTCGTTTTGCCTTAATGACGTACATAGAAAAATAAGAGACTCATGCCTTTAATTGATAGTTTTACGCGGCTTATATTTTAGTTGCACGTGGCTTTGTCTCTGTAACTTAAAAATAGTTTAAGAATTTTTACGAGAGAAATATATATTATAGAATATACATTATTTAAATTGGAGATGTATTAATCTACAAGTTGAAGCAATGCATTAAATTCACAGGCAATTCACAGGCATTTGCATGGTGCAGTTAGTAATCGCAGCTGATCTCTCATTCAAGAAAATCAACTAAAAGTTCTTTATCATCTCATCCTCGGCTCAATTCCTTCGTTTTGATGTGACCAAAAAATTTTGATCGTTATCTCATGCTTTCAGCCAAGACGGCTGGTACAGCGAGGGTACATATGATTATCATGGCACGAGGATCGATGATACGAGAATTTATAGCGATACTGAATACTATTCAAACAACACGACGACTACTACAAGAAGATCGAAAGGAAAAGGTATTAAACCCTGATTAAAAATGCATTGTGAATTATTTAATAAAATTTTTAGCATTTTTCTCTTCACATTCTACTTCTCATCTTCCATTTATTCCTTTTGCTCCTTTATCCTTACACTTTACACGGAATCTCAGATTTCTATGCTCAATTATGCGACAATAAGTAAAATATGCGTTGAATGCATCTGCATATTTTTAATTATACCCATTCGCTTTTAATTTTATTGAATATTCACTATCATGTATTGTCATGAATAAAGTGTATATGACGTTTTTTTGCCTGTTTTTTAAGCCATTCCGTACAGAAGACCGTCTTTGGAGAGACAGATGACTCTATACGACGATCATTCGTATTACGCTGATGGATATAGCAGCGATGGTAGAGTGGGTAAAATGAGCGCCACGTATCCGGAATGTGAGACAGATATTAGGTATAACGAATACTACGACACCATAACGGGATACGTCTATCAGGATGAGAGGTAAGCACGGCGCCAATAAATGCAACAAAGAAAAACGATGAAATCGTTAGAGGGAAAACTGAATCTTTGTTTCTTTTTCTCTCTTTACAGATATGGTCAGGATGACGAGGACAGGCAATGGGACAGTGGAGGGAAACGATTCTTGGGAACAAATACATATTATGAAAATAAACGAAACAGAAAGACGCTTCCGCAAAGGCCGGCTTCGAGCATCGGTATACACCGGCCGGATTACAGACCCACTGTTACCAGACAGCGTAGTTACGAATCGGAAGAGCTCGATTATAAGTATGTCATTATAGAATGCTTTATTTTGCTTTAGTATTTTTTTTACTTAATTTTATTATAAATAAGCGTTGGGATTTAACCCTCCGGAGCTGACGCCAAAATCTGTAACACAATTACTGACGCTGGGTCTGTAAGACCTATTTCATTTATGTTAATTAAAAAAAAGCTAATTTCACGGAACCAAAATGATATAACTATGTAAGGTATAAAAAGATTAAGGAATACTAAATATATTTTAATAAGAATAATCCAAATTTGAGCTAATGTGACATAAAGAAAATTGAATTGTTTGACATTTTTAACAAAGAGATTTATATTTGAGTGACCCATTGTCAGCTCCAAAAGGTTAAAACTATAGTTATTAAAAATTAAAGAGTAGACGAATTAAAATTGGAGGACTAAATTTAAAAGAATGATATCTTAACGCGTATATTAAATAATATACATAATATAATATGACACATACAATATATTATATATGTAATGATTCTGCCTGATATTCTTTGTAAAGCGGATATAATACTCGTCGCCGGAAGATCTTGCAGCCGCAACAACGTCCGATGTCGCGGCAGGG
>NW_017297786.1:218377-240316 GCF_001594075.2 Trachymyrmex cornetzi | reverse complement strand
CCGATGTCGCGGCAGGAGGGCGGCACCGGTAAGAAACTACCTCCGACCCCGACCAAGCCGAGCAACGTGGTGATCAGCCGTAAGCTCGCCTCTCTGCCCGCTACGCCGAGCAGACAACTGCCAAAGACCAGAACGCCCTCCGAGGAGAGCTATTATAAATCCGATTATAACGAGGACTATAATTACGCTTATCGTAGTCAGGACAATCTGCCGCAGGACACATATACGGAGAACATTTACAGTCAGCAGCAGAGTGGCCAGACCGACTCCGCTAACAAAACTCGATATCCTGAGATAAATCAAGATAATCAGTATGATTACACAACGCAGGTCGATGGCCAGTATGGTCAGTCGTATCCAGAGCAACATACGCAAAATAGCTACGAGCAGCCAACGGCGTATGCGCAACAGAACTCGTACAAGGACGAGTACCAACAACCTTACGCGCAGCAAAACACTCAGGCGTATCAGGGAACGTATCTGGACACGACATATCCAATTGCTAGCCAGGCGAATGATCACCAGTACGCGAATCAGGCGAAGAATCAGTACGACAAGCCCGACGGTATGGTAATCGAGGATAATTTTCACGAGATGGGCTTTAATCAGAACAACGTTCAGTATCAGCAGTCGGATTACAAACAACAAGATGTATATCAGGAGCAATACGATGATTATGCTACCGTACCGACGAGCGTTTACGATCAAAATAACGTCACGAACACCTATAATCAGTATCAGCCGCAGCAATATGACTCTCAGTACAATATTAATACGTCGACCGATTATCAGAAAACTTATCAAGAGACATATAATCAAGTGCCTGTTACATCGCAGGATAATTATCAAGAATCCTATACAAAGCAGCCGCAGGAAGATTTCGTAGATTATCAAACGCCGTACAGTAAACAGAATGACGTGCCTACGACGTATAAAAATAACTATCAGGAAACTTATCAAGATTATCAAGAATCATATGATGAATATCCAGATTCGTATCAAGGATCTTTTGAGGAGCAGCGTTATAAAAATGATTCATCGACAGCGACGGACAGAAGACAGAGTGAAGTGCCTGAGTTATCCGTGACCACGCCACGAGGTCAGACGAGAACGAATGGTTATCCATCGAGTGAATCAGAATATCTTTATCAGTCTCAAGAGAACGAACTCGAGAACAGCTCGAGAAGAAAGAAAATTGGCGGTAAGCGTGAGACGAGCCCGCTTCTCCAGCAGAATACGGACTCGCTCGAGTCGAGGGACGACGAGCTGAAGGATTCGTTCGAGACCGCCGTGAGTTCTGTCGGTAGCAATCAACTTAAGAAAGCATACAGCGAGTATTCGACGGCGGGTGACTCGAGTCCCGCGCCCGTCACTTTGGTGGAGTCTCCTCAGAGCATCGCTCAATCACAGGCAACAACGATGGTGAATCATGTGACGACCAATCACGTGACCACCACCGCGATGGTCCACACCACCACGAACATCGTGAATGGAAAACGACCATTGGCCAGAACAGATTCCTATCAGGAGGATGTTATCGAGGATGAAGACTATCCGGAGATTATTCCCAAGGAAATGCAAAGGAAGGATTCGCAGCTGTCGCATCAGAGTCAGCTTTCTCAATCAACGCTCTCGCAGAAACCGAAACTCACGAGAGGGGACTCTTACGTCTCGGATAACTACACCGAGGACTCTTATAGTCATACAGGATCGTACGCTCAACTGCAAAGAAAGGATTCCTTCTCGTCGACCACTGAAGGATTCAAACCGCCTCTCACCAGGACTGATTCGTATCAGCAGAGAGATCTACGAGGTAGCAATTACGGGCATAACTTTACCGCGCCACAGCCCATTTCCAGAGCGGAGAGCTATCAACGTGGTCACTTCAAGGATCAGGAATCGCTAGATCAGAGCGATATCGTTCTGGGCAACGCGGTGAACGGTGACTATCAAATGCGGGACGAATCTCTTGAGAGGTACGAAATTATGATTATAAATCGTAATTAATAGTCGAATACAATATTCTTTCTCTGATATATCAGTTCGGGTATGTAAACGAATTGTTTATTTTTTCAAAGGTACGAACGAGATGAGGAAGCCTTGCGTCGTAACTCTCGAGAGGATTCACTGGTCGATCAATACAAAGGGACTCCGCCGTTGTCACATATCGAAAGCCCACGCGGTAAGATATTGTGTTAATTATTAATTAAGAAGTAACACACATTGTTTAACATTTTCTTGCTAATCAATCGATCGGCTGACTCAATTTCAGGGAGTATAATAAAGCAGGCGTCGTTGGATGAAAGTGTTCAGATGGACACTCCGCCGAGAAGTCCGCCAGAGCCACCAGTCGACGAGGAACTTCTCGGGATGGTCGCACCGGTACCTACGCAACTGAAGGAACGCCCAGAGATGACGGCGAGGCAGAGATGGCATTGGGCGTACAATCAGATCATCATGCAGCTAAACGTATGTAAAATTAAGATATACAAATACATTTTTAATTGTTCGCATATGAAGATACGGTAGACAGAAACGATAAAAATAATTGTCAAGGAATTCTTTGTTTTAAATTTCGATCATTAAACCGATCACGCCGGGATTCGTTAAAACGGCGGTCAACGATCGCAGGGGCGACCTTTGGAAAAATGCGGTGATGCCGGCAGTAACCCGCATTAATCGCAGTCCTTCACTTACAATGGCCTTGTCAATCATTACCTTCACGTAACATCGATTCGTTGCACACGCAGACAAGCAGCTACCCGGTTCTCCGGTTTATCGCTCATTTGTATGTTAATTGTTCAAGGACGGAAGGTCGCTGGCAGTACGTTGATCCCCATCGAATATACTTAACGAGGCTGTGAAATAGGGACTCGATGCTATCTATAGTAGGGTATGATTTGCATAAGCTAGTTTTGTCTACATTTAGCAGTCGCTGATGTGCCAATGTGTCATGATGATTGATAGAACGTTGGCGATGTTATCATTAATGCAGCGGCAGGCGGACTCTCTATCGATTGGCAGAAAAATGCTTTTCCGCGGCCAGACAAAAACAACGCAGAGCTGACTTGATATACGTGCACATCGGTATATACATAGTATATCGGCTTATATATCAGCTAAAAAATGATTGAGCAAATATCTCGCAAATGGCCTGCAGATAAAGAAGTGTGACATGTGACGTTACTTTCCGAGAAGGATGCTACTATAGACGTAATATGGATGCGACGAAACATAGGCATAATATGTCTATGCGACGAAATGTTAAATAATCAAACACTCGCGTGACGCAATCGATAACATCGTTTCGCCGAAATGTTTATTTCAATCATCTACGAGCTCGTTCTACTTGAAACTTGAAACAAAGCGATGAGTATAAAAGTCACGATATACATAAATTACAGTAGTTTTCTATCGTTTTTTTCCGTGAGTTTTACTTCCTGGCCGCAATTCGTGACAGAGATATATTTTTTTCTTTCAATCGCACCGATATTCCATATCGTGCTAATCGACGATCGTTAAACGTTATTACCGTCATATGCCGTATATTGATTTAGGTGCAAGGTAAATGTTCAACGATACAAAGTGTCGTAGCGAATTATTGACGCTCGTTATCGCCTCGGCGTCGCCACCTTAAAAATATATCGCTCGTCGTCGGATCGTCCGGTGCCAGAGATTAACGCCTGGCTTACACGAAACTTCCATTAACGCAGTCTTGTCGGCTCGAACGAAAGCACCAGAGTACGCACCTGGTGCACTCCTGGGAACCGCAGCAGTCGATATATCGTATATGTTCGAGAAACTTTGGTTCCGCCAGCGGAAAATGTAAATTCGTGCGGAACCGTGGGTTGGCTGAAACAGGCAGTTGCCGAAGCAATTGTTTGTTTTGCCGCTTCCACGGCTTGGAAACCATGCCAGGAAGGCCGGCCTCTTTGCGTCATAATTGCCACAATCAACAACTGTTTGAATATAGCTATCGATAAAAGAAAATTATGCCCTGCACGATTATTGTAAAATCACGTAAAAAAAATGTGATTTTCCAAAAGAATACAAGAAAAAGAGGGAATAATAAATAAATAAAAATTCGCAGAACCATAAAATTTTTTTTAGTTTTAGGCATTATTTTAACGAACGTATATCATAAGCACAAATTCTTCGCGTATAAGGAAACAATAATCGGATTTGCTACAACTCTTGTGAGACTTAATTATCATTTTTTCATGGGTTTGTGCATTTGTTCATGTATGCTTCCTCACCTTGCCTATCTGCCAGAAGAACTATCCTCAGCGGAATAATCGTCCTACGGGAAACAATTTAGGTGTATATATTGATTTGCTCAGAAATTCGATTCGGCGTGAGGAATACGGTTCCCAAGAGTACAATTTTTACGATACGCACTCCTACACATCAACTGTTTTGATACGCAAAAACATTTTCAGCGTAATAAAAATCCAAAATAAATCGTTCTATGCATCTCGCGAACGTCGAAGCGAAATATCTTCCGAGTATTTCTCAGTTTCTTCTTCTTTTTCTCTCGCCACGTACAACGAAAAGAAAATGATCGGATTACATTAGGACGGATATTTTAACGGTAGAAGAATTTTTCTGCCGCTTGGGACTGAGTTTCTTCGCTAAAGCGATTTACAAAAGCTCAAGGGTCAGCTACCCGAGCGTACTTTTCTTCCCTTCTTTGTTTCTTACTGATAAAATAGCTTTTACGTGTAGACACTTTCTTGATCGTGACTGTCGATAGTCACTGCTTTCATATTACTACGCACGTCGACGGATTTCTCCGCCGCGTCGTCGCCACGTTTTTTATTATTCACGTAAAAATGTAGACTCCTATGCGCTGCCCGCGTACACTTTGCATTTTATTCGAATTCCTTCGCGTCACATGCATTTTACATTCCACCATCCGTCGAAACGCGTCTTGATAAAGCTTCATCTTGCCTCCATTCTATTTTCCATATACAATTCTTTGCGCTTACGGCATACTATTTGCAAAGAACTTTGTCGGTTTCTTTTAAAATGCAATTTGAACATATGCAGGTCAACACAATCCACATATGTGCTCTATATTCAGTTTCCTAATTACGTATTTTAATTAATTCGTATAATTTAATTAATTAATCACATGCACACGGATATACGTGCAATAAATGTTAAAAAAGTAATTATTTCACGCAGCTCAAGATTCTTAACAAGCTGAAGATGACTCTTCTTTTTAAACGTGTACATATGTTTTCCTGCGATAGGACCTCGTAGGATGTAATCTATGTAGGCCAAGCCGGTAGTCGGCGTCATAATCAGAAGCCCGTATGATTGCCAGACCGACGGTGAGGAATCGGTATCACCTTCGCCGCAAGGTCTTACCTCCCGCCATTTGCTTATCGCTGCTGGCGCTTGTCAACCCGAGTCAAACGTTTCTCTTTCAGTACAATAATAGTCAATGATCCGGCGAGAGACTGCGAGCACATCGATGTCGTGCAGAAGGACCGAAGGGTGAAAGTCTCGCCCCGCTCTTCAAGTTTTCTTGAAGTTACCTCTTCTCTTTAGCTTCGAAGTTAAGCACACCTTCGACTACAACGAATCGGCGAATAAAAGAGGCGGAGCGATTGTATCGATCGTTATTAGGCTTTTATTAGACGGAAGTGTTGTCGTATGCCTCGCAAAGGGCGCATCCGTACAGGGGGTCGTGTTAACTTAAGTGAAAATACCACTAAGTGGTCCAGCCGAGGGAGACTGACCACCACCTTCGGCTCGATTCTCGTGCACGGATCTTTTAGCGAGTCTGATCGTGGAATTGGATGAAAGAGGATCTTTACGCGAGGTATCACTATGTATCTACGTCAAAATAAATCGGTGGTATGGGAAAATTATGTGGGATAGAACTTAACCAAGAAAATTATTACGAAGAGGATAGACGGTGGATGTCATGTGCCTGTGGATTATACGTGCAACGAAGATCAATATTATGAGTCAAAAAGAAAATGCTACAACAACATATATAAGAAACCTTTTTTTTCAAACTAGTTCAAGTACAAGGATACAATTAACGGAGCGTGTGAATGAAACTCGATAAGCACTGAAGCGGATATCCTTAAATAGCGGATGCAGCGCTATCACGAATATCCTCGACGATGTGTAACTGCGATATTTTAGTATTTTAACGGCTTTGTATGTCGAAGTGTCGTGCTGAAATCGTCGTGGACAACGAGAATAATCATAATTCTTGACATTGTCGGAAAACCGACAACGTTTTGACGAATTGAATTTAAAATTTTTGCTACAATTTTTGAAAGAAAAAGCGCTACCTTATTGAGTAGCCTTGTATCGTCTAGAGAGAAAAGCTATACAATGGAGACTCGAGAGAAGTCGACGGAATGGGCTTTATTGTTCCCTTTAAAGGCAGGCCTGTTTGCTATGAAGTCATCGTTATCTTCGAAAAGCGTGAGTCGTGGCGAGAAGGAAAAGGAGAGACTCTCAAAGAAAAGTCTTCGCGAGCCGCGAGCAAAAATACGTCGAGGATCATCCTTGTCTGATCTAGATAAGCTTCAGAATAAGGCGATTCTACCGGATGTCGTCAAGTCAACGGAGCAATGCTCCGAGTCGCTCCCACATTCGCCTGCTTTATCCCGAACGAACCTTCAACTGGGCAGCAGTAGCGTGAGAGGCAGCATAGGTGATTTGATGAATTTGAAGAAATATGGTGGATCTACTTGGAGCGTGCGAAGTGAGACTCTCATTGCGAAAGCCGTGCCGTTGAGCACAGTAACGATGAAACAAAATTCACCTATCGACAAAAGCATGGAGGATGATCTCGAAGACGAGTTGCAGGACGAATTTCCGATCTCTGGAAAAGCATTAACTTGCGCTCAAAGAACTCAGAGACTCAGTAGACTTATCAAAAAACAGCGACGAATAATGGTTTACAATCCTAGCGTTCTGCAGAGAGATGTGGTAAGTCACCGTCGGTCAAAACGGGGATTGGAACAGTATTTTCTATAGCAATAGTTGGATATCTTTAAGAAAAAACGTCAGTTTTTATTTAGTGAAACTTAGGATTGAGAAATAATTTGTTACCTGTAACGAGGTTAGAATTAAAAATTTCTATTTTTTTTTAATAATTGTAACTTAATTTTCTTTCTTTTTTCCATCTATAATTATAACTTAATTTAATTACATTTTTGTAACTAGTAACTAATTTGTGTCACTTTTATTTTATACCAAACTTATTCAACATATGTATAAGCTGAATTAAAATAAAATGTTCAGTGACAAATTAATGATTATTTTTTGTAATTGGAATTTATCGTATATTTTTATTTCTGGTAATCATCACACTCTGTAAATGTTTGCATTAAGAATTAAGTTAGAATTTTTTTAGTATGCAAACGCGTCTTAATATTGATCTCATAATTTTAATCTCAAGTGTGATATATTAATTTATCGTACATAATATAGCAGATAATTAAATGTTTAGTATAAGTAAAATAATTTAGCACCTAACCGTTAAAAATGTAAGAAAATATTCTTATATTTAAATTAGTAATGCAAAAATTTAACAAGAGGATTATTAAAAAATAATTAGTCACAGTTTTTTTCTTTCAAAGAATAACTAATTACTGATTCTGGAAAGTAACACGTTACAGTTACAAATATTTCCCAATCCTGACTCTCCATAAGTCATTTCTGATTCAGTTCGTTAAAATTGCCTGTTTTAAGCGACGTTTTGATAAGTATAGGACCTTTGTAGTCGTAACGGGATGCGAGCAAAAAGCATTCTCAACCATATTTGTACGGATTAAATAAGTCATTTTAAGCATAGCGGCGATGCCACAACAAAATAAACTGGTTTACACGACGAACAAGTGAAGTTACAAGAGTAACACGTCCACATTTGTCTCTTGCCACTCGCGCCACGTACACGCTTTATTTCTTGACGGATTATAAGCGAGACCACGGACAAGAGGGTAAAATGAAAAGAACCATTTGCTCAGTAAGATCGTTTATTTTATTGTTTTTTTTTATAGCGCACAGTAGTACGATTCTAGGCTCAATTTTTATTGAACCAATAATTTATCAGACTGAATATCAACTCTATTCATGAGTTGTCTCTCTGCGATGTGCATGCAATCGCGATCGAAGAGATCAGCTTCATTGATCTCATTGTCAGACGGAGAGAAGAGAAGAGAAGAGGGATATATACTTCGTCGTTGCTTCAACTGAATTCGAAACAGCTTTTGCCTCCGTGATGACAGACACTTACAGGATTTGAAATATTCATGATACATTCATGTCGCCTATACGTTACGGGACTTACTGTTAGATGCTTCGTATCCTAATACGCGAGCGGTCATCACAGGGTGTTTGTCTTGCAGGGTTGTTATTTGAGACTGATGCTAACGAGAGCATGTAAAATGAGAGCGCAGCGAGAACGTTCTCATGCACCTCTGCGTTGTCGATACTCTGTGAAACATTGCTGTAAATTCCGGTTGTATCCGCGCGATACCACCGCTGAAGTTTTTTTAAATGTTTATGAGGTACGAACAGCCATTTCGGTGCAATTTTCATGCAACGGGATAATGCTCCCGTAATTTAGACTGATGCTTTCTACGCGGTAGTCCTGTTGGAACATATTGGAAACGTTGTTGTGGAAATTCTTGGATGTCCGTCGTACCATTTCTGTGTAAAGTTACCCCGTCATTTCCTGTAACTTCGCCGAAGAGAGTCATGAGCGTTACTTTGATAAGTACTTTGACGAGTTAAGGGAAACGCAATTTCGAAACGCGTGTTTCGTGCAAATGTCATTTTACTTATATATGTATATGTCATACGACGAAGTAATTCGGAGAGAATATTTATGACAGGCTTTCCTAAAGTTATTTGATTTAAAACCAAGTCAATTTATTACATTGTGTCGAAAATGTAATACACATTAATTATTCGCAGGGTTTAAATGGGTTTCTCAATTTAAAAGACTGATTTATCAGAGAAACTCTTTCTAGTTCAGTTTACTTTCAGTATCGATGAGCGTCAAATAGCCAATCGATTGTGGATTAGCCAATCTTATGGTCGCCCTAGTACTCAGCTTACACGATGTGGGTAATCCTCTAGATGCTCGTTAACGTTCTCGTTGATTGACTTATGCTATTAGTCGGTTGCAACAATGACAAATGAACCTCTCACCAGCAATTCGACTGAAACAGAAACGTAAGCGTGTTCGTATCTTCCTACGCGATCCAACAGGGAATAACACGTGTACGTTCTAAATCCTTTCTCGACTGCATTTAGCTTTTTCGTATTTAATTTAGCTGTGTATTTGCTTTTATATATTATTAGTAGGTCAACGAATACAATTACGTCTTGAAAAATGTTTAAATGTCGTTGAAAAAGGATTTATTGTATGACTTCGTATCTGTTCTTCGGGTAACCGAGCGGTATAGGCGGTTTCCTTTCAATTTGAGATTTCGTATTTACGGAGAAGATTATAAAAAAGAATTAAAAGCGGGGATCTTCGTCCTTTGAGGCAGTCTGTGCCCGTTGAACCAAGCCAATTGGTACTGGTCCAGGCGCTTTGGAAACGTTTCCTTTTATCCGTCTCGTCAAGCAAACGAGGCATCGACTCTTCTTTTTTGCCTCACCTTCTTATCTGGTCCGCTCCTCTTCCGGGCAAGTCGCGATTCTCACAAAGATTCTTCTGCATTATAGTCTCAAAGATACGCGATCATCAAAAGAATTGAATTCGAAGCTGCGATTTAATCCGGTCGCGTTCGAGAAGAACGAGCCTTTTCCGTTCAATTCCTAGAATTTGTATCGTTTGTAAAGCAGATTACAAAGCTGACGAAATGCGAAATAAATTTTGATGTTGCGTGACGCTACTGTTTCCATGATTTACTTGACTGATAAGCACTCATCGATTTTTGTTATTTGTACGTGTACGTTAAGTCGTAAAATGCGCCTTTAGACGAGCCTCTTAAGCTATTAAATAAATCCTTGTAATTCTGTCTCTCTCTTTTACACAGACACAATGTGATCTAATCAGCGAACCGTCGCACGCAGAACGTGTGATTTTATCGCACTCGGTTTTATAGCTTCCCTCTTAGTAACTAATTTATACATAATTTATATATAATTGGAATATAATATACATATATTAATACGATAACTGAAAATAGCAGAAAAAATTCACGCGATTCAAAGAAAAAAAAAGAGATTAATCCACCTGATACGAGTTTGACACGACGCGAACTACGATTCCTGAGCCGACTGTCGTGAAACGTTAAGTTATATTTTTCATTAGCCACGTTCTACTATGATATCGTTCTAAGAGGATAATCGGCCTTGGTGTTATTTATGACAATGAGCGAATTTATCACGTTAATCGTATTTCGGTTAACATCAATCTTGTTAACAGTTTTGTAAACGGCAGTTTGCAAACATTTCAAGCTCAGATCTGCCAGCCTGATTCTCGACCTTTACGACATCCGGTGTACCGCGAAATGAGGTTAAATATCTTATATAATTTTCTCTCCTTTCTGTTCGCGAGTTATTTTCCTTTATGACAACGTTGATAAGTTTAGTCAAGATACAGAAAAATATTTTCCATCATCACAACTTTTTTGCAACAACTTGAAGTCCTACCGTTTTGAATAATGTTTTCGATATACCGGAAAGGAAAATTGTCCTAGAAACGAGCTTGTAAAATATTTTAGCTTTACAGAAATTGCACGAGAATTATTAATGTGATTCTATTGCGACGACGTTGTGAGGATAGAAGTATAAATAATTCTATTTTAATTAAAATATGATATGAATAATGTATGATAAATGATACACAATACTCTTATTATTATCCTCGTAGAATATTATTTGAATACATTTACGAATAAATACTAATTACGAATAAATACAATTAATGTTACGAGAGACGAAGTTAAGTATACGTACGTGATATTACGAAGGACAAAAGTATACGTGTGTAAAGTATATGTATATAATTCATATTTAATGATGGTTTTATCATAATTCCTGAAACTAATTTAACGATTAATTACATTAAGAAAAGTCTTGATAAAATTTAATGCATGCACTACACACATACACACAAAATACGGATCGGAAACATAAAGCGACGGATGAAAGAGGGAACAATTAGACGAAGATATGTCAACTCTTTTTTCATCATGAAGTAATATAAATTTATCTTTTACAAACAACAAAACTGTTGTGACTCTTTTAAATATGGTTATAGAGAAAAATTGCAATGTACAAGAGTGCTATTAGATGATAAAAAAATATGTGTAAAACGTATATTAATACTTTTTTCATTTGTGTAACAATTCAACGGATATAGCTTGTTTCGAAATAGTAAATCAGTGCGATTTATATTCGGATATATACACATATATATGTATATATATTTTAATATACGCAGTCTTAAGTTACTGCTGTTGCTTTAAAGTGCCGTAGCTTATTAAATTCCTGAATGATCTAAATGATTTTCTAGCTTAGACGGTCTTCATTTGCACACTGTCGTACAATTTCCAATCTGAGCTGTAGCTGTATAGAAATTCAGTATATCTTGGGTAGCTTTATTTGCGCAACGAAGATTATCCGGCCTTCTTCCTCATTGTTCTTCGGCTCGGAAGAGATCGCCGTTTTGCTATGGAATATTACAGACATTTTGAACGTCAGATTCAGAATTCATGTTTATTCATGAATATCAAGAATATAATTAAAATGGCTCTCTCTCTCTCTTCCTCCCCCCCCCCCTCTCTCTCTCTCTCTCTCTCTCTTCCCCTCACTCGTCACTCAACAGTCGGTTTGTTGTACGCACAACCGCAAGTTCAAATACAGTTAATTGCTAACAGTAATGGCTCCGTCATCATTCCTTTTTCTGAACATCCAAGTAGCAAGTTTCTTTCATACTGTACTTTTGTGAGATCCTTGGTCGTATTAGTCGCTAATGAGATTTCTTTGTGACCATTTTCGTTGATCCTCTTTGCTTTCTGTTGTCTTCATTATTGCGTTTCTTTTTAACGGAATAAAGTTCGATCTTTCTAAACTTTAATACAAATAAAAATTTATCAGATTTATAAATAAATGTATTTAATTATTTTATTGGTGTTATAAAATATTAATACAATATTCTTTTTTCTGTTACAGGTGAGTATTATAATTTTGCCAATTGCCGCGATAATTGTATTGATGCGACATGCGACACTGCTGATTGCGACAGGTGAGTCATATTTTCACACAATGCTCTGCCATTAATCATTAGCGTATCAAAACATGTATATTATTATTATTATTACAATCGTTGATACAAATATTTGCCATTCGAAAATTTCCAATAAATAGGAATAAAGAAAATCTGCAATTGTGGGTTGATAAAATACTGCGTTTGATTACGTTATTATTCGAAGTATCGATTAATGATACAAAGCAAAGCTTGACTTCTTCTGCGTAAAATATTTTTTATTATAAGAGAATTTGCAGAATAATTATATAAAATAAGTATAGAATAATTATAGGATATAATTATAGGATTATTATGTACAGAAAAAAAAATTCATAAGATATTTTTATTAGTTCGAGTGTCATAAATGTTAAATGTAACGAGAAAAATATGATTTACATTATTGCCATTTATTGTCACATATTTTCCTTCCATTATACTTTTTGGAATCTTTATAGAAATGCACTCCAACTACCTTCTGCTATTACGATCAAAACAATAACTGTTTAAGCGTATGTAAAGCTTGACAACCGGCCACAAGTATTAGAGTATATCGGTCGAGAGTGCAGAGAGAAATGCGTGAATACATAGTCGCGAGTGTATGCGCGACAAACGAAGCAAGGCCAACGATTAAATATTCATGAGACGTAGCGGAATATATGCCTGGTATTTACTTTTATCGTAGAAACTTTTCTTTTTAGCTAATAATACAGCATTCACTATGAAAATCGTAACGATTTTACAATTTTAAAATCGTTGGAAATCATGAAAAATTTATGATTCCGTGCGAAAAATGATTCACGCTGGATTTTTATAATTCCATATCTATTCTGACAGCTTCCTGACAGCTTAGCTGGTTACCTTTTGAAAGATCGATTGTAATTGCCGAAGAATACTGAACATTGATTACAGAATAGAATCGCGATTTAATACCAACTTGCAGTATGAATCGATCTCCAGGGCAAATGAAAGAGGAAGGGAAACTAAGAAAATATTGACGAACATTGAAAGAGAGTATCGATAGTTTGATCCTAAAGTGCTCGTAGTTCTGAAAGGGGTCAACAGTGTCATGTAACCACCGTACAATGGTTCGGTTAAATAGTTTCGAAATTTGATATATTCGGAGGGTAGCGTGCACGTCGACCAAGACCGATAAAATCCGCATTTTCTTCGTGTTACTTTGAGGGTTGCCTCCATCTTTTGTATACTTGCCACGAGTGAGTATCTCTGATATATATATCCGCCCTTTTACATCGTGAAAAGAAAACGAAGATATACAACATGTAAAACACACAAATATAAAAACAAAACCGAGATACTTAGAAATGCTTTTACTAAATGAAAAATGTATGCAAATGCGCTTAAAATAAAGAAAAATTAGAAGAAAAATTTAAAATTGCAATAAAAAATATAAGAAGAATATTTTAAATGTTAATCTCATATCTTTATATAATATTAGCGGGATTTTTATCTATCCAAGGTAATGGCAGTCTACATGTGTTAAAAAAAAAACGACATAACTAAATGAAATTTCAATATCAGTTTCGAAGTTTGCAGAATGGTTTTTAAATCCGGTATTATAAAACGAGGTCAAGCGTATTTCAGGGAAGTTTATCTGAGGAAGTATTCATGTTCGAAAAATCGGAAGTTTACTTTACTAATTTATTGATGCTTTCCAGCAAGCAATACACTGATCATGTCGTCTTCGTTACATTAGCAAACAACAAGGATGTAATAATTTACTGTTACACTCTGCGTTATCTGTATCTCTTGCTGGAAAGCATCCTATATCTCGCATTCGGCAAAACGTACGAATCCTGTCGATTTATCTCGCGCAATTTGATCGAAGACACATTACAGTGGGTACACATATTGGATTCTCCTTAATGGTAACTGTACGCGTAAATTCCATCGGACTACACTTGATACAAACCGAATACATGGGTTTACTCTATTTTACCATGTCGCACCGATCGATTTATCGAGCCTATAAAGTAAATTTGACGTAAACGGATACTTGTACATATATACTTTCGATTTATCTTAAGGAATAACTGAGGACATTAACTTGACCGTCTCAAATTCGTCTTTCTCGTAACAATTTGTCAAATCAATTGATCGAAGATCGGGCTATATCGTGACGTTTTTTCCTCTTATTTTTTTGTTGTCCGTCCACGTGAGAAATAGCATGATTTTTTATTGTCGCCATAATGCGATTACAGTAGGTTGCACGAAACGCATAAAAGTTGACGTTAGCAATCAAGGTAGGATCAAACCGTGTTGTTCGCGATTTTTGTGAATGGCTCGACATTGTGGCAGACGAGCGTCCGCTATGTGAAGTTGCAGGTTACATCTGATATTGAAAGAGCGACAGTGCGACACACCGCAAATTCTAGTTGAATTGAGGAGCAAGCAACACCCGAATGCTTCGGAACTAAACGAGCAAACCGGGCTTTGCTGGCCGTAAATACCTTGCGGCTTCCGTGCTTTGTGAAGCTCACCTTCAATATAAGGAAGGAAGGAAGGAAGGAAGGAAAGCTTGAGGCAACGCCGTCGTTATTACCAGAACCAATAGCTTCCGTCGCGTTGCAATATAAAAGAGAACGAGACACCTTACGACCTGCCAACGTCGTATGTTCATAAAGTCAACGGATGAATATTTCCGCGGCAATGGCTCCCTTGGAGTCGTACGTGAGGATTAAGAACCGTCGATATGGAACGAACTGATACGTTAGCTTACGAATGTATCCTTCTTTTTCTTTCTCTTAGAAAATCGTTATTTAAAATTATAAAATCGCACGACACAATCCACGTTATATGTATACACGGATGTAATAAATTTTATAGATTGTATCTTATATTTGATAAATTTACTTATTTTTAGTTAATATCGCGTGATGAAACTTTCGTATTGATGAAACCGATTAAAAAGAGTTAAAATATCGTGATATAAATGAGATCTATCGAGTTATAAAGACTTGAAAGAAATGGAGAGAAAAGAGGATCTATAAGATACATCTATCGAACGGCGTCACGTTGCATAGCCTCAGCCGTTCATTTTATTGCTGGCTATCGAGGAGTTCATCGATAACCTCGAATTGCCGTTACGAGAACTACCACGTAAGCATTGGACAAAGGCGGTGCTTTGCGAGACAATCGACTGATCGAACTAGAATAGAGCGAATGATTGACTGAACTTAGACAATTTGCTTGTTTCGAAGTAATCGGGAGAACGGACCATGCATTACTAGTTAACATGACGTGTTTCGAACTGATCTCAACCTACGTAGATGATTTCTGAGGTTGAAGCGCCGATAGTTTCCAAAGCAAGATGCTCGGAAAGCATGAGAGATCGTTCGATCAAAATTATCTAATTGGAATTCTCCTGAGAACGACGCATTTCCAAGCTTTACGTCTCCTCGATCGCCGACAAAATTATCGACCGATGGGGAGTTATTTTTGTTATTACCTTTCCTCTTGCACGACCAGATACTTCTATATGCATGTTATCGGAGCGAAACTGAATATAACTCGTCCGATGGGACAAAATCATCTGCTAAAATCATCTGCTAAAGTTTCGCAACGGTCTCGGACCTCTCGGACCTCCAACTTCGATCGTCGCAAAAATAGTATCATCCAGCGACGGTGAGGTGGGAGGTGAAATTTGTAGATCTCATTTCGAAGTCATAATGCTATTTCAATGAAATTATAATGTTCGATATTCTCCTCAGCTACACTGTTAAATTTTATAGGGTCAAATTAACTTAATGTGAGTCGTCACTGCTCCTACTCAATAATATCATTATTTTTTATTAAAACAATGATTTATATTTGACATTATACAGTATCAATTTAATAACATTATATAGTGTCAAATTTAATCATTTTAGTTAAAAATAAGGATATATATTTAGTAGGATCAGTGGCGATTCACATTAAGTTAATTTGACCCTATAAAATGTAACAGTGTACGAGAAATTCTACTTTTGTTCGCGAATGAGGTTATGAAAAATCATTAAAGATCGTTTAAGTCTTATTTTCGATGCGGTTCTATAATGAAACGATAGTTACGACATCGCTCGTCATCGAATCGACCTGACGTACCCGCGATGAGGAGTAATCTGTAATCGATCAATCTTTCGGTAGCGCGATATCTTCCATAATCTAGTTCCTCCAATGATCCATCTGCTCCTCGTTGAAATTCATTCGTTCGCGAATACATTCGGTCCACACTCGTTTTGATTTGAATAGAGCTCTTACACCTCGAGCGACGCGGATCACTGCGTTGCAACGCCGTTCGTTCAGTACGCGAGCAAAAGAAGCCGTATGAGAAACCCTCGTTGTGATTTACGAGGTCACGCGGAAGTTATGACAAGGGTTTGTTCCTAATGCATTTAATTCCCGTTTAATTAATGATTTTCGTCAAGCTGAGCATTCGCTTGCCTGGTTAATTTGACGTCTTTACGTCTTTACTATCGTCGTCCGCGTTCTTTCCCGCTTCATCTATTGCATAATTTCTTTTTCATTCCATCTTGGGAAATATATTGCATATATAAAGATAGTATAGGATAAAACCACCCAAGAGTGCTCATCGCTCAAAAGTTCGCATTGAGCTTTACGACGAACCGATTAAATTGTAAGAGCTTTTTTATTTACACAGAATGTGCCTTTTTAGTTTGCCAATCTGTATATAAAAAATCGTTGTGATCGTAGCAGCAATAAAAAAGATATTTTAAATTTTATGACTTTAACCATTCTCTTTCCATATTTTTCATGGATAAATTGATCGATTTCTACATCAAATTGTTGTTTCGTGAATCTATATTATTTATATTGTGTGCATGCAAGTCTCTGCTTCATATTTAATGATATATTTACTTAATATCTATAATAATTTTTATATTAAAAGTAAAAAGTGACACGATGACTCAAGAGTTTGCATTTGAGAACAGTTCAAAAGTTTAAACATGAGCAGCACTGGCAGACACCGATCATTCGAGTAACATATTTTGTAACGGTCTCTATTCAAGTTCTAAATTCGGTGAAAATTGGATCCAGTGACAGAGCTGTTGGCTCTGGGCCCATGTCGATTGCGCCGGAATCGACCGTCGATCGAAAACTTACTTGTGTGAACTCTGTGTATAAAAATACACTCAAGTACTTATAAACGTATCTGTTTAATGAAAAATAAATGCTATTTTTACTTTAATTAACATTACTTTTCTAATAAGCCACACTTTTTTCATAGTGCGAACTCTTGTGCGAACTCTTGAGAAGACATTTGTCCAAAAGTTCGCATTTTTCCCTTCTTAGTAGAATTAATCTCCTGTAAAAACAAGTGTGGTAGTATTAAATTGATACTTGACAAATTTTTAGTTTAAAGTGTAAGAAATAATTTAAGCATCACTTTACTGTACGAACTTGGGTCCTTGTACAAGTTATATAGCCTTAAAAAAAAATGCGCACTCTTGGGCGGTCTTACCCTATGTATAGCTCGGTTGTGTGCTATATTAATATTAATGAAACACCTTGCGAAATTAAAGTGATAATTATACCACAACTTTAACGTTCTCTGCTTTCCTCGTGCTTCGCTAAGGAAGGTTAGTTTCGTTGAATGTAAATTGCTTGTTTTTCAATCTGAAATTGTTTATCGATCCGTTCATTTCGTAATAAATGATATCGCAAATGCTCAGATCTTTTACTCTCTGAAAATCTCATTAATTATCATTATGTGTTCACTGCTCCGGACAGCAGAACAAGCTCTCGCGCGCTTCGAGACAAGTTCTCTAATCGAGAACAGGTGTTCCCATGTACGCGCTCGCTTACCGAGGATTTCGGTAACTGACGGGCGTCGTCGATCCTACGCTCGATGAACAACAAAGTGCAGACGAGCGTGGAGTCTCAAGAACTGGAAAGTAAAAAGAGCAGCTGACGTGAAACGCGCTCGTTGGAAGTGGAACGGTGAGATTTTCTCTAACAACACGCTCTAAGACTCGTGCTTTGCTGGAAATAACAGGGCTGTCGACAGTTGTCTTTCACATTTCGCACATTTCACTTTATTTCTTGACTATCTTTCCGCTTCTTATATTGAGTCTTTTCAAACCATCTCGGAGCTCCTCACGAACGTGTCTCGCTTCCTTGACAAGTCGCACCGATTTCATATGCTTTTAAGTGCTTTCCACTGTAGGGGTTCTGAACTTCCGAAAATCCACTATCTGTCGCGTTCACCTTAAATTCTAATCCCTACACCCAACAGAGCTCCTCCCGCGCTTATTTCGAAGTGATCAAATAGAATTTTCGTCGAGCAACATCTTAGTCTCTTTTGAAACATTTGTAAAGTCTCTCTCTTTTTCTCTTTCTCTTTTTTTCCTCTCTCTTTTGTCCAACTTATTTATTACTCTCAAGTTCCGAATAAACATGAAGCTGAACGGCTGGCTCGAATCTTCCAAATGAGGAAATGCTTGTTGCGTTTTGGCCTCCTGGCCGTTTTCCAAGTACACAATTCGACTGTTCCGTCTGCTAAGTAATTGAAATTCAATCGATCACGATCGAAAATGCTGACTTGTCATTGCCGGCAGACTGGAAAATAAGTGAGACAGTTGCCGTACCAGTCGGAAGCGAGAATGTGTGTGTCTAACTTACGATTTTGTTGAGGACAATAAACCTCGTCCGAGCCCGAGTTGCAAATAATGCAGCACTTGAATGACCGCATAGTATTTTGCCAAGTCCATTCATCATGCAATACTTCCGAGTGTCTTGTATTGTTTTCCCGTAGAAAATGGGCACGGCATATTTATTTTTGCTCTTACTTTTCCGTAATGCTCGTTGGATGAAAAGAAAATGCATACTAAACTTAAAGTTGATCGAAAAAAGGGTTATAACCGTAAACTAAATTTTCATATATAATTGAGCAAATGCAAATAACCAAGTGCCAATATTCGCCATTATATTGGCAGCTCATACATAAAGTATTAAAGTTTAGCATTCGAGATCACATAAAGCCACATTGAATTATTTTTGGTGCCAACAATATATTTGTTGATAGAATTACACCGAGAAAAAAATTTAGTCAATTTTAATAAATATCTAGTTCAATATTGCCAATTAAACATTTATTTACAGTAAATAAATATTTGTTTAGTTTTCAAAAAAAAATTGTTAAATCAAATTAACATTTCTTGTATCAAATAAATATATTTTTATTTTTAATAAATATTTAGTATTCAACTAAATATTTATTAAAATTGACTATATCTTTTTCAATGTATAAACATAACAATTATTATTAACGTTATAGTAGTAATAAAAGTGGCTCCTAATAATTATTTTATCGTGTAATTATAGTCACAAATACTAATCACTAATACTTTTCTCTTATAATCAGTACAAGATATAAAATAAAGAAGAGGAACGGAAAAAGACGTGTGTAGATTTGTACTAGAGCTTTCAGAAAGTTTTATTCGAAAACTGCGCCTGCGCGATTAAAGAGAGGGAGAGAGAAGGGGGGGGAGAGAGAGAGAGAGAGAGAGAGAGAGAGAGAGAGAGAATGAGATTTCCGAAACTTACTTACTGCTTGCTTCATTTTCAAGACGGTTAATTTCCTCTGCTTTTGTAATTTATTCTTCCACCCTGCTGCAGAACAACTTACAGTACTTCGTGTTGTTATACTGCGCTTCCGACTTTACGCCAAGCCGGAATCAAGTAGAACGTATCTTTTTCTCTCTATTTCTCTACCTTATCGTATTTTTCTTTTTTTCCCCCCCCCCCCCCTGCATTCTTTAGTCGTCTCACAAACTTTGGGCTGACCGATTTTCTATTCTGTAACTGATATTCGAATTTTGTTTGCACGTAGCAGCGAAGATCTCTATATTGAAGCACGATGCTTATCCGCTAAGCCAAGCTCCGTATTATATTTCTCCTTTTATTGTCGGAAATTGTGATACGAACGCGCTCGAGAAAATCTGCCTGAGGAGATTCCGAAGGAACTTGCGATACTTGCGCGCTTATAGCATGAATTATTTCCATTTTAGTTATATTATTCTTAGCGATATAGAATGTATCTTAATGATACAATTTGACAAGCTAAATGGATCCCATAATAACCCAATTATAGAAAATAAACGCTCGTGGCTGTTTGACTGACTAAACTAAACCAACGCGAAACCGACAACGATGATAGATAATGTAGAATCAACAGCACAGATTCAGATAAAAATTAATGACTGGTTTTGATAAAGTAAAACATTGCCCTCATGGCGATTAATTATCCATCTTTCGTGAAAATGAACAATCATTTCAGATGCCTAAGTAATAACGATCCCACAACAAGTGGCTATTGCTTTCGGCTTTATAACCGGACTATCAGCTTTATCGATTGCTTCGTCGATGAGTAATTAATTACCTGCGATAAATTTGATTTACGTCTGTACGAGAAAATTTTATGTTCTTGTGTGCGTTACACTCTCGAAAAATATATAAAAAGTTTTCCGTCGTGCACGAGTTTATGAGAAAATATTATTCTTTAATTTTATGGATAAACACATTTCCATCTTGAGTTTTATATTTCCTAAGCTGCATGGAAAATGCATCCCGCAGAAAAATGCAATCACACAGCACTGAGCTATAAACATAATGGGTTATGTCATCCGTTATTTCAATATTTGCGCTGCATGCTGGAGAACTAATTGCGACTTTGTTGTAATTGTCTGAGAGATTATTTCTGAACAGCGTACGATTACCGTAAATTATTTCATCACTACGTGTAAAAATGTTCTTTACACGTGCGCAAGCTTCAATCTGGTTTTCTCGGTCGATCGATACTTACGAAGGAGTGGTTTAAACTTGGACAAATTTAAATATTTAATGTCACATGAGATTGATGATACGCTGCGCAATTGCATTGTTAATCTATATTAATTAAATGTTGTCGTGAGGTTGTAGGTATTTTCTTAACACTTTTAACGCAACATAAAGTACAGCTATAATGAGACGATGTTCTAAGCGTCGATTTTTACTACGGATGCTGTATCCAGTCTGCCTCGTTCCAGCTGTACAGTTCTTTAATTACAGAGAGTTTGGAAGTTTAGACATAGGATCTATGTCCACGCTCGAGCCATTTTAACTTTTCTCTGGTACAGATCTCTTATTCTTTTCACGTCACGGTACATGACTTTTTCCTAATTCTTTGACAGGATTAAAACATTCTCATTTTATTGAGTTTCCGTTTTACATTTGATCTCTTATTTTAAGTCTACACACACACACGCGCGCGCGCGCGCACACAGGGCATCCATTAAAATTGAAACTTAAAATACTACAGCAAGAAAAATAAAATAAAGAAGTTATTTATAAATTTTCATTTTGAACAGTAATTTCTGAGATAACAAGATTTTAAATGTGGCTAATTACAGACTACGTTTATATGCCATTTAGTCCATATTTATCCATGAGTTGCATGTGCGATAGATTAAGTGAGTGACAGTGAACGCGTATTTCAACGCGCTCACCAATACTCGTAGATGATTATCTAAACATAGTCTATAATTGGTGATGTTTAAACCTTTATTATTCCAAACATTATTGCTAAAGATGAAAAATTAACAAATGACATTTTTACTTAATTTTTCGAGAACTCTTTCTACTATAGTTTGAATCGCGAATTTTCGCACACTTTTGTATATATTATATATATATATATA
>NW_017297786.1:48817-217651 GCF_001594075.2 Trachymyrmex cornetzi | reverse complement strand
TATATATATAATATATGAATATATTTTTTCTGTTATTTAACGCAAAGAACTAATTAATGACGATAATAATCATTAGTGTAATGAAATGAGGGGTGATTTTCGTGTTAGATAATACGCACTATTTAAATATTTATAATTATAAACGTTATCGCATGGTTTTAATCATTCTGGAGAGGCGAGAACCGAGCCATTGAATCATTCTCACAAGAAAGATGACTGTGGCTTACATATGGGAATGAGATCATCACTTAATTTTGATAGTGATCCATACAGACACGCATGTATGACTGTGGAATTGGTTAACAAGCTTCCCATTATTGTCAGGACAAAATAGCTTCTAACTGTTATGAATGACCAGATTAATACGTGTTGGAGTGTCTTCAGATTAGAGTTATATATGCAAACGCAAGGGATATCGAAGCATAACGTTTCCGTTGCTAGAATTCGTAATAATGTGTCGCTTAACTATTGTGTACAAATTAATGAACAAGCGACGATAAAAACAAAGGTTTAAAAAAATTTTACATTTTAGTTATGTGCGAAAGCGTTAATTTGCTCTTTTCATACATTTTAAGAAATTATCAAATGTGCTAAAGAAGTATTATTTCTTTTTTGTTCGATCTTCATTTTCATTACTAGATTTATTCACATAATTGATATACGTATATGGATTGGAAGACAGAGAAAAATAGAAGTAATAAAATATTAGGAGTATTATGTTTTTTCTTTTTTCGTTTCGATCAATACAAAATACATTATTTTGTTGATTTAAAAGATAAACAGATATTTTTGTCTGAAAAAAATAAATATTATAAATTAAGTTTTTGCACATTTTAAGATAAAAAATTAAAGAATTAAACGTTACTTTATAATTTCTGATACAGTGCGTTTTATAATTTAATCTGTAATTTAATCTGTAATTTTTTATATATAAATATAATAGGCAGATATAATTTAATTCAGGAATAGTCACTTTTTTTTTAAGTAAATGATCACCTAGAATGTTTTTATACTTCAATTAAAATCACAATTATTGATAATATATCGTATGTTATTGATTGTTTTCTGATTTATTAGTATTTCTGAACGTTATGAATACGTATTTAATTACAATTTTCTAAAGAAAGTTAAGTAAAAACTGAACAAATATTAAACGGAATAAATGCATTATGTAACCCATAATGACATTATTATTTTTAGAAAATAAAGATTGTAATTAGTATAATGCTTTTTATTGCGGATTTTCAATTGCATACAAATAATTGCACCGTAAATAACTATACTTTATTATTCAAAAAATATGTTAAATAAAATCCATATAAAACAATATTTTACAATTTACATTTTTTATCACTGAGGTATATAAATATTCCAAGTGACTATTCCCAAATTAAAGATATGCAAATTGATAGATAGAGTGCTGAAAATATTCTAAAAAATATTTTAATTTTCTAATAAATAAATAGTTATGTTTTTTAACAGTATATTATGTTGTAGTTAAATTTACATTAGTTACACCTTTATAAAATAGAAGAATATAAAAATAATTAACTTTAAGACTTTTGAGCATTTTTTTAGGCGATACGTTTTATTGTTCTTTTTAGAACAAGGTTTTAACGAAAACTATACTTTGGTGCTGTGATCATTCCATCTATCCACTTAAAGGTTAAAGCTCAAAAGTGTGATTGTATAAAATATTGAGATATATCGATGCATCTATATTTATCCCAATATATATAAAGATAGAACAGTACATACATTCACTTCACAGCGTAATACTATTTTTCAGAAAAATAACGTAAACTTTTGGATGTAAACATTAGATATTTGCTGCTATTTAAATTATTTACATGAATGCAAATCCCTTTCTATCTGTTCATTTTTCTTAGATTTGGATTTGGATTTTGTTTCTAGTTTTTGTCCTCAGAGTTGTGCGCGTGCGATGCCTCTTCGGTAAAGCGCATACGTATTTTATGCTGTACCGATGCACGGCCCGGCCCGCCATTTTCCCCGGACTCAACCTTAGGGGTTAGCCACGGTGGTTAACGACGAAGAACCGGTCGCTCCATCCCTTTCTGCCTCTCAGCTTCTCTCTCCGTCTTTCCACCTTGGACGTTCCTCCACCTTCTCTCTCCCGTTTCTCTGTCTCACGCTTTCTCTCTCCTCCACCATTCCAGCCCCTTTTCTCCACCCCTCTCCCGGAAAATCAATATGAAGTGGCGTTGGTATACGACGTGGTGGCTGCTACCGTGTGTGCCATCTCTCTCTGACCACCACGACCTTTCCTTTCTGCCTTTCTGCCTTTCTGCCCCCTCTCTCTCTCTCTATCTTTCCCCCTCATTTCTCTTCTCGCTTCCCATTTTCTTCTTCTTCTTCCTCTCGGCGTACAAACACGACCGTCCCTCGTGCATCGTCCAGCACTCCGCCGTCTGGTTCTTCCGTCCGACGCACCTTGTATCTTCACCATCAAATCCACCTAGGTCTCCCCAGGGGCGCTAGAGTTCAGACGGCAGCCTCCGGCCTCGCCGGCGAATTGCGGCAGATCGGTCACCAAGTCACCAGGATTCATTCGGGTTACCTGGTTGGCTGGTTCGTAGGTCAACATCCACCATTCCGCCGCCACTGGTTGAATACTGCCGCGTGGCGGCGCCGTGCGTGTCATCGTACTTTGCGCTTCCTTTTGGCGAACGTGTCGCCGCCATTCCGTTCCTACACGCGAGGAATATAATTTCTCCTGAGATCCGCGCCAACCGTTTCTCTAGGTGATCCGGAAAATATGTAAATAAACGGGTATGACTGATAAGTTTCCCCCCCACAAAGAATAGACCTTTGCACCCCCGCTTTTGTGTTCTCGCGTTTTGTACAGCTTTTTCATCCCTCATAAATCGTCGCGCCGATGCGGCGTGCGCAATTTTGCGCACCGTCTCGATCGATATATCGTCGTTGCGACACGCTAACGACGCAAAACATTGTGATGTAGTTTTGATAACGTTATTCGTCTTTTTCGTTTTGAGGGTATAAAAACTGAAGGAGGTGTTTCATTTCATCCAATGTGTGTAATACTTATTCATCATATGCGATACATGGCAGAATCATGAAAATTCTACGAGGTTGAATGCATAGTTTCTCTGCTTTAACATTCTTAATGTAGCACTATGAATCTCCGAGGGGGTAGATTTCCCACAGATGCAGAGGCGCCTCTAACATCGTATTTTAATGAATGGACAAACATAATATAAACAAATAAGAAAGACACAAGGCCAAAAAGTCAGCGGAGTAATTGTGCAAAAAGATTTTAAATCGTAATTCAGATATATCGACCTGTCCTTCCTTTATAAATCTCATGGCATTCCATTGTACGTACACATAAATAACTTTATCAGCTTAAGGATAACGTCAAGGTTTAACGTCAAGTTATTTAAAAAGGCAAAAAAGAAGGGATAAGTTTAACGTCCGCAAAGGGAGAAAATCCTTTTTCGTCCGGGAGTCGTGCGGGGAAAACACAGCACTGCGCCATGCGCAGTGGCGTCTCGGCAGGGGTGGTGGTTCGTGCGCTCTAGGGGTTGATCGGCGCGGTGGCGTAGAGAATACGGGGTCGCGGGGAGGGTGGGTTTGGCCAGGTAGTCGTGGCGAGAGGGTCCGCGGGGGTTGTACAGAAGTGGTGGGAAGGAGTCTTGGCGAGAGAGAGGCGAGAGACGAAGCGACGCGAGAGGACGGGCACGCTAGGTTAGTAGCGGAGGTACACGTTGTACCAGCCGGCAGTAGCGAGTGCCGTGCTTAACACGGCCTACACGGCCTTCCCGCTGCGCGCGTACACCGTCGTAACACCCGTAAAAGGCGGCCGCCCTCGTCGATCCGTTTCTACTTGCAGCGTCGCGCCACGTCGCCTCGGCGTCGTTTCGTTTCGCCTGGCGTCGCCACGCCGTATAGCCGCCTCAGCCGCAGCCGCTCTGTGTGTTTTTCCCCCCGAATATACGGCACGGGACGCGCGTGCCCGGCTTCCCCTGTGAAGGGACCCTGTGACGAGGTGTGGATAATGGTAGCGAGGAAGTGCCGGCGTCGCCGTCGCCGTCGAGTGGCGTCCCGCCGTCGCCGGCAACCCGAGCGACGCTACTACTCGCGTCAACGACAGTCCGACGAAGGCGCGGAGTGAACGGCCTCTCGCTCGTCCCGTATAATCGGCGCTCCTCGCTCCAACACGCCCGACGCTTAGGATTTTAAGGCGTGGAGGAGGCTTTCCCGTGCGCGTGAACTCCCGACGACGATGCGTCGTCTTCGTCGACGGTGCGTGCGCGCGCGTGCGTGCGTCGCTACGTACGGGGTAGAAAAACAGGTTTTTCTACCCCGCACTGCGGGATAGCGTGTGTTGATCGAAGGGACCCGGGGAGTGAGAAGCGTGTACCCCACGCGGCGGCGTGTTTCTCTCGCGTGAAAACGAACGCGAGCCTCTTCCGTCTCGGAAACTCGCGTGAGAACTCGCGGACAGGCGTGAAAACTCTTTCGCATGGAAATTTGTTAGTGCGTCAACGATACGTGAGCGCATTCTCCTTTTCGGATATTTTTCTTTTTTAATGTAAAGAAACAAAAAGAACAAAGTATTCTCCCTTCTGTCTCGATAATATATACATGTCGAAATTGATTATCGTTTCATTTATGATTAAAGTTGAGCTTAAAGATTGAAATTCGATATACGACCAGCTCTCATGAATTGCTAATGTTTTTTTTTTATAAAAATTTTTTAACCGTTTTATTATTAATTTGCACATTAATAAAAGATTTATTAATGACGCGCTGGATATATTATTTATAAATAACGTTTGACGCTCTGTGTATTGATTAAAAATTTTGCACGATTGGTATTCAAAATTCCGATCTGAGCAGAGAAGAACAATAAAAATAAATTTTATTTATAACGAATATTATAGTATTTTATTTTATATATATCGGAAAAAATATTGGTCAATTGTATCGGCAAGAATCGATATATTAAGCAAACAGATGATAGGCTTCCCGGATTCACGTAGTTTACGCAAAATAAAGCTCGGCAAGGCAATTTCAAAGTGCTATGAGAATCTCTTGTTGTAACATGGCTATATATCTTTACCCCTTATAGTCAACTAGCTTCCGGCGAGTTTTTCAATCAAACGTAATGTAATTCTACAGTTATGCGTTTCAGAAATTGATATTGCGGACGAGTAGCCAATAATTGCGGAAAAAAATATTTTACGCTTTTTTTTTGTGATGAATGGTAAATTTTCAAAGTTATAAAAAATAAATAATAATACATCAGTAATTTTTGTAACGAATTTGTACATATAAAATGTAAAAAATTTCGTGCAATTTGATATGATATATCAACGTAGTCGCACTATATAATACTACTTCAATAAATATACGCCCAATCAATACACTACGACTATTTAATTCAAGATAGTATTTCTTTTTAACGTAGCAAGCTTTTGAATGCTGTGTATTTTTCTAAATCAGTAAAAAGCAATATACTCGAAATGTGGGTAGTACATCTCAAAAAACTTTCCATGGATAACTTTCCTTTGTATAATCGTCAGATGGGGCAAAGATATAAAGTGAAATGTTCACTTTATTGGCGAAATATAAAAAAAAAACGAGACTAAGCTAAATAAAGATTCCCGGCCACTAACATTTTTTTTTAATTCCCTTGCTGTGTAACTACAGTTAATTACTTCGAAATTAACATAACAATTACGAAGAAACAGGCAACGGAGGAAGACCAGAATCTAGTTATTTATTTCGAGAAAGTTAGTTTTCCAGTTCAAGGGACAGTTATCTTCTTCTCTGTTTGTAATAACATAAACTATCAAGTTACAAACACGAACTTAGTCGTAAGTCTCTCAAAATGAAGCGAAATGCAAATTTGCTAATCTTATAACTTTCATGATCGAATGGACGAAGTAATAAAATAATTTTCTGAACTTTCTTGATTACGCGAGATTCAATGCTTAGATGCTCACCCTTCGCAACGCAAGTTATGAGTTCTTGATGATGAAATTACACGCGCGTAATGTTCCTCATAGGTTATCAGACCAAAGTAAACTCAGCTTGAACTGTTAAATGCTCTAACTGACTTTGTTTGTCTATTAACATCTCTTTAAAAGAACAAACTGCATATACGTAGTTTCAAGTTTAACGTTTAAAAGTAAAATATTGCAGGAGAGAAATTCGAATCCCGCAATCCTATCAATCTTACCTTCTTTAGCACATTGCCGCTTAATGTTCCGCACGCGATCACGGCGACAACGAGCTTCCTTCCTAAGCCCGGCGTCAAGCCGGTGATAAAGCCGGGAGTAAGATGCGTGCATGTCGGTCGTTGAAAAAAGACAGGAACAATTGTCATTTCCGGCGTGAACGAATTATAAGTCAGCGACACATCGACCGACACGTATTTGTGCTTTCAGTGGATATCACTCGGATTCATCGTAATCATCTAGATTTTTCTCCAACGAGAGAATCGTGACACACATAAGGAGAATCAAGTCGAAGAGTGTTTTAAAGTCTCAGTGTTATTCACATTAGTGTTGCGCGAGAAAGGAGGGAGGATTGTGCGGTGTCGCGCAAAATTGCGAAACGAAGAACCAGCAGCGAAACCGGAGTAACAGAGGAAGAGAAATCCGCAATGGGGGATGCGAGTCTAGTTGGATACACACAGGGTTCAGCATCGTGGAATGAGTGATATCTTGTGACATATCGAATGAAAAGAGGATAAAATCAAGCGAGAGTGCTCGCTCGATGGATTACAAACTGGTCTGTGTTAATCTAACGATAACGTCATCATTAATAAAAAAAAAAGATGTCCTATTAATATTATAATCCTCTTCTGAATATATATATATATGTAATAATATTAATTTGTGTGAAGTGTGATTATAAAATTTACCGTTTGTTCCAAATTTGAGAGATATATCGCCGTATAAAAGAAATCTATATAAATCTATACATATATGTATGTATATGTGTATATACATGTATGTCGTTGACAAAGATAATATAGAGGAAACATAGGCATAAGAACCGGCGCAAAAATAGAGAGAGAGAGAGAGAGAGAGAGAGAGAAAGAGAGAGAGAGGAAAGGTGACGCTTAACGACCAAACGAATGTTGTCAATTACTACTTAATCGTCGTGTTAAAGTTTCCACGTTCAATTATTATAAATGTTAAAGTTGGTTCGTCTGTAGTCCCCCGTTAAATAATCTACCTCTCTTAAGTATCGACAACGAAAAAGTTCGGAAAACGGCCTATAAACTATATCTATGTGTAAAGTGCTATACGGATCTTGGCAATGATTGTACCTGGTTTGATAAGGTATTAAATCTCCTTCTCGGAAAAGGGAAGAAACTAGAGCGCCGTTTTTCCCGTTTCGAAGGTAAGAAAACGATTTACTTTTCAATTTGTCCAAACAGTTTCCATGGTGATAATTTTATATTCCCGGTCAATCCTTTTATATAGATTCCGATCATAAAGTCACGTTGCTTCTGACATCGGCAGGCAGATTTAATTAAATTGTACTGTCGGTCTGTATGATTGTTTTAACTGCGATATTTAATAAATTGGAAACCAAAAGGAAAGCTTTTAGTTTAAAGCGGCTTAACTATGTGTGTGTGCGCGCGTTACAGTTGACATTTGATATGTAACTTGTCAAAAGGTTTAAACATCGGTGCAATTGCATTTGCAAGAGGATTCGAACGTAACACTTTCGAGTACGTAACATGACACATACCTCTTGGGTCACTGCGACTTTTATCTGGCATGCGTTCATGCGATACATGTGCGATACATGCCGTCGCGATGTCATCTATCCAACATTTTTCCCGCAATCACAAAACCGGAGGAGAGAACAAAACGAGATGTACCGCGGCCGATTATTGCCGCGTGCGCGCGCGCGTTTACAATAGGTTTTTACAATAGAACTCCATACATTTGTCATTGTGCCTGCAGGCGCCGTAATGTCTGCGTACAAGAATATCGTTCGCACAATATATCTATTGTTCTAAGAAAAATGTAGGAATAACGGCGCAATTTTAGAGACGCGAGTGTAAACGAATTGCGTAATTCTCACCGCCATTGGTTTCTCGTGATGTAATTTATAACTTCTCGAATTGTACATTAAATACCATTAGCGGCAAACTAATTCTATCTACGTCTCTCTTTTAATAAGAGAGAGCTGCTAATAACCTCATTCTGAACTTTACTTGTGTTTTATCTTAATCGTGTAATGCGCAAATTGCGTAACAAGTCTTAAGTTCAAAACAGGCGAGCATCTTATAACATGACATAACGATAATGCTGTTATTTCTACCAAATAACAAGGAAGATCGCCTTCATTTAAACTCAAAGCTTTTCTACGGAAGTCGGAAAAAACTTTACGACACGCTATTTTCTCGAACTTAGGAGCGCCAATCACGAAGCGAGTTAAATTGTAATTTGTGGGTAGAACACAACCGCGAATTCTCGTTGATGTCTTTGGTCCTTTCCTTTTTCGGTCGTTTTCTTTGTCGCCATTCACCTGGTCTTTCCACATCGTTGATCTCAATTACGTATCAACCAGTTTGCTCGAATGGGAGATCTCTATTACACGAATAGCGACAAGTTGGAACGGAATACCACTTAGTAAGACAGCTAGATATCCTGATCGACTTTAATGTTCTCAGGAAAGCGGTGGATTCTCTAGAGATATAACCAGCACAATATGTAAACCGTATCTTTGTGCAATATATAAGATAAAAAGGTTTCAAAGAATAAAATCATAAAATTCAAGAACAAGTCGATGTAGACCGACACAAGATAAAAATCTTTAAACGTCTTTAGTATTTGCTGGAAACTTAATTTGTGAGTCAGAAATTAAAAAAGAAACCAAAATAAAGGCGAACTGTTAAATATTACACGATGTAATAATGTGCGTCATACAAGATGTTGAAAGCTTATATTATCATAAGCTTTTACCTACTACACACGCTGTTACATCGTGCGTAATATTTTACAGCTCATCTTTATTTCAGCTATTTTTTCAATTTCTGATTCACGAATTAATCTACCAAATATAATATTAAAAACGTTTGAAGATTTTCATTTCTGGACTTTTATATTTAGAATTTTAATCCACGTTTCTGATGGACATCGCGTATATTTTTTGATACTCTGTCGACTGTAAATGTAACTCTCAGTGCTTAATTTGTTAATTTGTTGACTTTATACTGATGATAACCCAAAACCAAAAGTCATGTATTTATGTCTTATTAATAAAAAAAATTTGTACACAGTTATCTTGTGTGGATTTATCGATTTGTTCTTAAATTTTATCCATTTATTCCTTCTTTTTTCATTATTTGGCAATGTTCTTCAATAATCATGGCTTCTCCAACAATTTTTGCTGACACAAGACACTTGTTGGTACATTTTCGGATTCGCCAAAGATCGGCGAAGCCTGGTTGTGCATGTCCGGAGGCCTGTCGTGCTGGCTTTGATGTATTTTGATTCATCTTTAATGTTTCATGCAAATCCTAGGAAGGGCAACAAAGTAATGTGACGTATGATATCGTGATTTCACGACATCGCGACAAGTAATATGCAGATTGCAAAGCAGTTTTGCTAGCAGTGTCGTGAAATAGCATCATGTTACGTTTGACACGCTAAAAATGCGGCATACATCACGCTTTTCAAGCCGACCTAATACTAATTAAAATTCAATAGCGTTTCTCGAGGTATTGCGACATTTAAGCGTTCGATTCGTGTTCATTAATGCGTAACCAACCCAGCCCGGGAGCAAATCGATATGATTTCAGCGGAACGCTAATTACTGCCGGTCGTTACATTCCGCTGCATAATACTGAACGATTTTATTCGAATGGTTGGAATTTTTCCGTCGAAATTATCGTGAACACGAACGCACAGTTCCGCTTCAAGGAACAGCATGGCATAATGCCGCAATTGTGCGAAAATCAAGATACAGTGCGGACACGTGTGTATGTCTGAATTGTCTATGTTGCGTTCGCATTCACGAGCATTTATCGATCAAAGACACGACAAAGTGATGAGAGAATGTAGGCGTCACCACTATGAAAATTGAGTTGCAAACTTCGCGCGACGTTAAACGCCGTTCGTCTATGCGCTACGTCAGGTATTTGACGACGACGTCGTGAGTGGTCAGCTGTGACATTACAGTATGTCCGGCTTCCCCGAAGCGCGTTGCTTTCCCGAACAATCCAAAAATCCTTCGATTCCAGGACACATCGAATAAAACATAGAAAAAAATTGAATTTTGTATCGTCTGTCACTCTTCTCTGACCTCATGCTTTAAATATTTACAATCGATGCGAAAAGTTCACGAGTCATTGACTCCCTCCCACATCCTGTCTTCCTCTCACCTATTCTCTTCTATTCGTTGATGTATCTGTCCATCCCGCTCTGTCTTCTCCGCCCACTTTTCTTCCCCCTGTCTTTTCTTCGGTGTGATCCACCTATCTTCACCCACCTTCTTGACTCCCTCTCTCTCTATCTTTTTCTCTCTTATCGGTTCTTCTTGAGACTGATCTGCCTTGCTCTCTCGTCTCTTGTTCAACCTTTCAACACTTCGCTTGATCGCCATCCAGCTTTATCTCCTCCTGTTCGCGCAGTCTCCCAATCCTCTCCAGTCGATCGCTCTAGTTTGCTCTCTCTCTCTACCCGCCTTTGAAAAAGCTGTCTTCCTTACCGTCAAGGCCGACTTACTTCGAACTCGAGATATGTGTACACGATAGTCTAGAAGCTTACGGCTGAGATTGCAAATTTCTCACGTGTAATAATAGATATACATTTAAATCCTTCCGACGAACGTCGTCGATTAATGTGTGTGATTACAGGCAAATCAGATTATTTTCACGAGAGATAATTCGTCTGCACGCGAGATAATTTGAGAGCAGTCACTCGGACAAAATTCTATCCGCTCAGATACGAAATTCTGGTTCGTTTTATCTAGAAATTGTTTACGGAATGATGCCTTTTAATAGCGATAATTACGAGATGTCACAGGCAACGACGTGTGCAACGAAATAGCATCTTGACCCATTTTGCATATATATATAAAGTAGTTTCTCCAGTGTACCAAGAACGTAGAGATGAAGATACATCATTACGCTTGTTAAGAATACAATTTGTTATGGAAACATTGGAAGTTGCGAAGAAATAACTCATCCTTGGTCTTTTTGAAAGTTTATTTTCCTTTTCAAATCTTTTACTTCACTATATTTTTACTATTTTCCAGATTACTCTATGTTCTCCATTTAAAACAATTATTACATAACTTTAAAAATTCAACGCGCTCTACTTTCGCCTGAGTGATATATTTTGTTGAAATCGAAGTTGACGTTTTCTCGAGGAATAAATGCGTCCGTGTCTCAGCTTCAAGTTTACTGTTATTTTTGGCGACTTCACGAGAATCACTAGATTGTCAGCGATCGTGACAGTCGTGGCCCATTTTCTTGGATCGTTTCTTAACTGCTGGAAAGTTCTTACTAGTCCCTTCAACGATGAGGATAAGCTCACCGCTGCATATTTCGTAATTGTCCTTTCGGGACACTTTTACCACAGAATAATCCGGTTGTCAACGGCGACTTTTTATTTCGCTCCGTGGCTAAAGACTGTACTTAAGACACGCGGCGTCATATCGTTTAAATTTCATTCCTCGTTATATGACGCTATTTAATTTTATAAAAACAGCTGACTGACAATGTAATTATATTTTTGTCTCCGGAAAATTGCCGAGTTATTTCAAGAAACATCTTCTCACACGTTTATCTATTAGCTCGGAAGAAGATAACGTACGAATATTAAATCGTAGCGCGTTTTAAAAATAATATTTAAAAATTTTGAACTGTCTCGACACCGAATCATTAAAAATTAAGCCTATTTGCCTTTAAAAGCAAATATTTTTTCTTATTCGCGTCAGAGCTAATTGCAAGTAACGTTTCCTTCCATTTACCTTCCATTTTAATGTTACGCCAGAAAATACTTTTGCGTGATTTCGTCTTTCAATTTGCATTCGTAAATTCCAAGAGAACCTCTGTAGCTGTTTTTTTTTTTTCTATGGAAATGTTTTGTATTTTCAATGGCCGGTTGCAACAACACGTCCTACAAAATCAATATCATTTTATTTACTGCTCGCTGCGTATTTTCCTTGCGTTCTAAGCGCCACGTCGTAATGTCGTTGGTTTTATCATTGTGCATCCTAGACAAGTGTCGAATTTATGTTGCTATGACTATCATCATTAATTCGAATATTTCGTTATGTAGTTCTATTACTGCTAATAAACGATTGAATTATTATCCCGATGAGAACCTTGCAGCTATCGCAATACCCACAATGGACTATCCGGAAATGTTATGGTTTCCTACGATTCCAAATTGTCTTGTCGGCATAAAGTTACATTTGGTATATTATCATGGTTAGTATTTCATATCTTTAGGAACTCCCGGTTCTCTTGGAGTCATGAATTTCGACTATGAGGTCATATTCTGTATCATAACTCTTTATATAGCTATTTGCTATAATAAGGATAAACTGCTTTTCCTTTATTTTGTTTGTTTCTCTCTCTCTCTCTCTCTCTCTCTCTCTCTCTCTCTCTCTTTCTTCCTCTCTCCTTTTCTCTCTCGGACTGTAATTAAATATTATGATAAAATTTACGGGGTGCTGAACTCTTCCAGTGAACTCAATAAATTATTGAATAATAACGCGTGTCCAAGTTTGATAAATTAATAATTCGGTAACCGACAAATTAAATCAAGCGGCACAGAAGGGATACATGTATTAACATATTTCAATGTACTTTGCGTCGAAATAAATGCATCACTCATATCTGTAACAGAAATACTCTGGTCTTTGAAAAGTTTTTTTTTTCATTGATTTCGTATTCAGTCATAAAACTCACCATCGCGAATTTATTGCGCTAAAGCGCATTACGACCCTCAAATCCAATAGTCGTTCGGAATTTACAAAATTGGGTAGAATTTATAACACTCTAACAATAGAGTTTCAAAAATGAAACATTCATATGATTATACTGTGTGTAAAGGCATTTAATTTCAATTTATCTCTGCTTTATATATTTTTATATGCATTAGAAGAATTCTATATTTGTAGCTAGACGAAAATATCGAAAATTTGAAGCGGGTTCAATTTTCGCTTAACAAATACGCGAAATGCATTGTTATAAATATGAGAATATTTTCTTAAGATCGTTGCATTATGATTTAAATTTAATATTACTTGCTTACTCTGTTAAAATAATGTGACCTATTTACCTAATTTGGCTTATTATTCCTAGATATAGGTCGCCATTGTTCTTATATACAATGTATCGTTAATTTTTAACTAAAATAATGGAGTTAAACAATAATTTAACTCAAGAAATGTATTGAATTTAATTCAAATTTCTGATTTATTAAGTGCTTGAATTAATATGAATGTAATTCAGTTTAAAACTAACCAATTCAACCACAACAGAAATGAATTAATCAAATGTGATTGCTTTTTTAACCATACATTTTATATTAAAATAATAATATATTTTAATACACTTGGAAGTTAATAATATTGAAATGTTATTTAATTCAAGGAATTGATTGTTAAATTTCATATTTAATAGTGTAATATAAAGTGTAACCCCACGAGATCTGAACTTTATACTTTTTTGGATTATTGCATTTTGATCTGATAGTTCCAGTTACACAACTCATTTTCCCGACTCCACTAGCTAAAGGGAAATGCAACTTTCCTTTAGCACAGAGATGCTTCGTTATTTCTAACTATGTATATTTATCTTTGGGGCGCGTTACTTGTTTTCGCCAGAGAAATGGTATATGTCATATATGAGAATGACTTGGAAGATCAAAGGGTTTCAGGCCACACTATCCGGGAGTACCCACAGATTGCATTGTTGACCTCTGGCTTCCCTCACCGTCTATATCCCTTTCTTTTTCCGCGCCGTTACATTCCACGAGTATGCCGTTTCCCGCTGTTTCCTAAAACAATTACGTTCCGCACAAAAGGACATCTAACTCGGTATAATATAACTGCGCTCGAGGGAACAGAATTCGAAAGGGAGAGATTTGTCGGTGTTGACAGTGAAAGCTGCGAGTTGCCTCGTCAAGTGAGACACGGTGCAACGAAAATGCATTCTATCTTGAGAGCGTGCAAGTTATATAATACCGCTATCAGTACGATTCTACCACTTTTCAATTACCTCTAATGTTATTAGGCATTGATCCGACAGGCATCCTGTTGTGCTATTAGCTAATGCACTGTGAGAATGGATAATGAATGGAGAGTGATAGCAGTGATTATTCCGTGAAAGTTGAAAAGTGCTAAAGACAGTACTAGCTCGCCAAACTTGTTGATTATTTAAGAATTAATTTTTCCAATAATTTCATATGCTACTTATCGTAATATGTTTTACACATAACCTAATTTATGTCATAATTCAAATTCTATTTTTATTTTTACATTGATAATGACCTGATCGGTGTCGAAACACATGTTTGTACTGTTTATTATCGAATATTAAAAGTTATTGTTTGGCTAGTAGCCCTTCTACTTTATTATTATTAATTTAAGAAATAATTTTTTTACTTAAAAAGATATAATCTTAATATAGTTTATTATTTTGCTTTAATTAATTGGCGAAATAAGATCACAATTTGCATTACTGTTCAATAAAACTATCATTTCCAGAACTATTCATATCATTCACTAAACCAGTTTTACATTCGTACAATATAGACCCTCCATATTCTTGCGTACTTATGAATGCGCGTTTCTGAACAATAGGCACGTTCGACAATGGAATTTCTGCTTTAATAACCGTGTCTTCCCCTATAAAAATTCCGATTGCGTGCAGTCGTATGAAATCTGCATGAAAAAAAGACAGTTGGACGAAGGCCTGCGAGGCTAATTCATGAAGTTGACATTGATATTAGGGGATGATTAATCTTCCCCGGTTAGGGAACGCTCGAAGAACGGAAACGCGCGAAGTAGACAGATCCTTATTGTCTTCTTTCTGAAGATAATGGAATTTACAAACTTCAGCGCCTTTTACTACAGGAAAAAAAAGTAACGAGAGCAAGGACGTATTAGCGGTTCGGACGGCGTATTTCTTTTATCTTCACGCCTCGCGTTGTGATATCATCCTAACGACGTTACCACGCTGCTACCGTCTAATGACGCGACACGGTTGATAACGCGATGACGGGAAGAAATCGCGACCAGCGCGATACCGAGGCAGCGATAAATGACGTGAAAAACAAAAATTAAAAACATCTCGATACATTCGCTCCAGCTGTTTTTATTTCTCCCTCGAAAATATATGATACGTTATGCCAAATCCCGAGGCGACACTCGTGCCAGATGCACATTCATATTGTTTTCGTTGTTTCTCGATATTACCCGCTAAAAAGAGCTGCAACCTAAAATCATACCGAAAAAAGTAAAAAATATCGTCAACGTCAAACGTCGTCGTTTACTCTTGTGATTTGATTATTTGATCTTTAAATGTTATTTTGTGCTGACAACTTTACAATTTTGCGATCGTATTTGTAATTTTTATTTCTGTACTGCCAAGTGGATAGAAAATATGAGATGCAGTCGTTCTGTCGTTTAGTGAAAAATTCACTCGTGACCATTTCTCCAATCGTTTATCCAATACTGATGTATCTGTCACATGAAAATGATAGATACGTTTGTTGCATCACGATAATAAGATATTTCTACAGCATGGCATTTACATTATTTGGTTAATTTACGTGTGCGACAGTATTTGAAACCCCGTTTGTGAAATCGAGGTGCATTTGCAAAATTTAAATCGCGCCGATGCGTCAGTCATCGATCACATGTAATCGGTCGACCTCAACGCTACCCCGTACCTTCCTGATCTCCCAATAATTTATCGTGGCTTCAAGCAAGCTAAAATCCTCGATATAGACACATGCAAGAAACTGTTACAAATGCATCGCGCTGACGATTTTAAATTTTGTATTATATTTCGTGAAAAGATTTTCGCAATCTTTACGGCTAAAATTCAAAATTGAGAAGTAACTCGATATATTTGTAACGAAGCTATGGAGTTTTTTTTTCAGTAACTGTTACTTAATTCTGGTCTTTTCTTTGCATCTATTTGTGCATCTAATTGTAATTTAGCTTAGTTACATTTTTTTTTATAACTAGAAACTAATTTAATAATTACTTTTATAATTACTTTATATATTTGAAACTTATTTGTCAACATATGAGTTAACCAAAATGAAATGCTCAGTGAACAATCAGTGATTATTTCTTGTGATTGGAATATATCTTTATCTTTAATAATGATTAGTTAATCATTCTGTAAATATCTGTATTAAAAATTAAGCTAGGAGATTTTTAATATATGAATGTATTTTAATATTCATCCCATACTTTTGAATCTAAATATATATATTAATTTATTCTATAAATAATATAGATTTAACTCCAAATGTTTAATATCATAAGTGAAGTAATTTAGTAATGTTAGAAATGTATAAGATTTTGGTATTAAACTAGCAATGCAAAAAATTAATATAAAAGTAATTGAAAAGTTACGATTCCTTACTTTTGAAGTAGCTGTATCGTGTTACTTTTCAGACTAACTTGTAACTAGTTACTTTTTGAGAGAAAGAAACTGTATAACTGTAACTATAGTTACTTTTATAAAGTGACTTGCTAATAAATCAGACGACTGTCAATATCTCTGTAAAATTTAATATTACGTGAGTAATGATATGAGCAATATAATCTCGAACATTTATTATGTGATTGGATCTCGGTATCGGACAGGCAAGGTAAAGCATGTTATCAAGTATTGATTAAGCGAACGTTTGTACTGCTGTTTAACTGCCTTTGTGCATTTCACATCGTTTGACAATCTCGTGCGGCGCGTATCTGCTATGTCCATCAAGTAAACGTCTCTAGATCGCACCTAACCGCACACATCAGAAAATTGTACAGCTTGTCGAGGAGCTTACGTATGGCTGTAATCTTAGCGAGCTAGTGATCTACGGCACGCAAGGGAGCAACTCTGTGGAGCCTGCCTAGACGTTCGTGGCCTTCTCATCTTTTCTCCTGCCTGTTTCAACGATAAATCGTATCGTATATCTCCCGTATTCGGCCACAGTCTCGGACGAAATTTTTCCCAATTTTCCGCGCACCAGAGGAAAAATGATATATGTCGTTTTTTTTCATCTCGCATTCTTTCACTTTACCACTCAATGATTATTTCACAGCGTGGGTAACCGGAAGGTAATACATTCCACACTGACTCTATGAAATTTTAAAGTCAAGCTGTGCAACTGCAATTCTAGTACTGAGTCACGTTTCTCATTTTCTTTTTGTTGTGAAAGGAAACTGTATATAGTAGAGGTGAGAATATTTTACAACTTTATAGTACATCTATATTTATATATAGATACTTTATCATCTTTATGTCTATTTTACTTTGTACATATATATGTCGCGGCGAGTTGCAAAGAGGTTGCATGCCATCCTTTGTATGAGCAAGTGACACTCGACGTCGTTGGAAGTTTTGCGAAATAACTCAAGGAAATGCATACACACAGGATTCAAGAGCTTTTGCTCATAATGAAACTATGTAGACACCACTCCCGAATTCCCGTAAAGTCCGCGGATGGGTTGAACGCAATTTAAGTGAGTTACATTGGTTACAAAATTCCATTTGCAAACTTAACCAGTTATGCCGTGAGATTAATTGGGGCGGTATAGCTATAATGATTACAGTTATTACATTCAATATCTTTATAATTAATAATTTGGCGTTTGTGGGCGGACGGAGGAAAACGATTTAATGAAAATAACGAGTAAACACGCACAACGTAACGTGATGATAATATCTGCTGCTACATTAAATCTTGGTTAACGAAATTATAAAACAGTTACATCATTTATTATTCTTCGTTTTATACAGTTCGTTATTATTTCTCTTCTTTGCCTTGTTTTCAGTTTATGATTGTACATTAATACAAGTAATATAAATCGAAACGTGGAGTTTAATAAAAAAATTGATTTTTGCTGTGACATTAATTTAAAAAATTGAAAAATATCGATTATATCCGCCTTACTTTCATATAACAATACGTTTCAGTCTATAGTCTCAAGATGAACGATGCCGCAACACGATCGCATTCGTATAGGAAAAAAAATCCAATCTCTTCCGACAGAGAGCCATCGATCTTCCTCATGTGTCTTCGATGATGGATATGTGAATACTGAAGCTAATAAATTGCGATCGAACGCAGCTTTAATACGCAAGAACATTTTGTTTAATCTCTTACAGCAGACTAGAGAACAGCGTAAGCGCGAGACGACATATTCCAGTTTATCATCCCAATGTTTTAATAACGTGCAGTAGAATTTAAATAAAACTGTACGAATTTATATTCATCTCTGTATATACATACACGTTTGCGCTATTTTCCCACTGAAAGTATCTTTCGTCCCTACGCGGTTTTCGCGAAAATAAATATTGAAGATATACGATTTCCTGTTTTCTCGCTTTTGTAGCCACTCTGCGATCCACGGGGAAAAGAAGCTTGGAATACTCAGCTATAGGAGCTTATTCTCGTTATATGAAATTTTCTCATATATCGCGTATACTGCGATATCGTATATATACTTCTCAAATTGCGGTAAAACTCTTCAACAAATACGATACCTTCTACTATAGTCGAATTATCAATATTACGATGATTAATAAATACTCCGGAGAATGTTGAAATAAATCAGAGCAAGGATTACTTATATAAATTACTTACACATATGTTTATTTAGAACTCTGATAGCGATTATACAAACATGATAGTTGTATACTATTTCAAAGAGGGAAAAATATATGCAATGTATATTTACTCTTTTGTGCATTATATTCTGTGTTATTATTCAAGATTCAAGAAGACTTCTCAAGTAATTTTACCGCGACTATAGTAAATATTTTCCTCCTTCATTCACCGACATATCTGAGCTCTGAGGCTGAAGATCGGATCCAGATAAAACGGAATCCTGGATTAGCGCGTCCAGAGTCGTGTTTATTGCCTTACCTAGTAGGGTAAGAAAGAGTAGTATTGGATCGACCATTCATGGTAAAGACATCGTTTATTAGAAGTCTGATCGACGCCGTCGCGTGATAATGATGACAAATATATTTCGCAAAAAAAGAAGAAACAACTGTTACAAAAAGAACACAAACGTCTAATATATAGTTACAGAGGGGATTTATCGTAATACTTTATAGAACTTGTCTTATTTTGAAGAACTCTGCGTTTATGTAACATTATTACGATCTCGATGCTTTAACTGGTCAGACGTTTGAGATATACAATTCCTCTTTCAACCTAACTAGCAATACGTTTGTGTGATATAAGAATATTACTTTACGTTCCACTAAAATAATTACTGTTATTCTTTGTGACATATTTTTGTGTATACGTTTCGCGATATTTTTATCCTCTTCATTCATAGTATTGCACCGCCACATCTATTCTTCCTTCTCTAGCCATTTAATAATATTCTCTTGTGAGTTTTGCATTTATGTTATTATAACGACTTCAGAGAGAGCTTTCGCTACAGACTGGTAATACTTCCTTTATCTCCTCTGTGTCTTCTTTTATCTCCACCCCCCTTTCTCGTTCCGATGAACCGGTAAATTTAATCGCTACAAGCGGAATATTTTGCCGGGAACTTGAAGCAGCTGGAGACGAAAAAGCAGAATTGCACGATTGTGAGGTAAGATAATAGCCAACATTATTGCGCTTCATGGATATTCAGGGCCGCGCTGTAATCTCTCCATTTGAATATCCGGTCGGTGGCATCTCTCCTGGGTTCGGGGGTTGTACAGGGTATACAAGGGGCAATCGAGCCACTAATTCGGCACGAGGACGTAGACAACTGAATGCAAATGTCACTCTCTACCACGTGCGATCGTAAAGTCTAATTTATTGTATTGGAGGACATCTTTACGACACTCGTGTTCTCGTAACTATTTTGAACGAAATAGTAAATAGACTAGCGCATCAATGCGCTGTAACGATTGTTCTTTAGGGAAATTAAAAGGAGAACACGGCAGAAGATGAGGTGTGAATTGTAGAGTCTCTCGGAGTAACATTAACGAACGAGGACTCGTTTGAGTTTTACACGAAACGCGTTTTCACCCCTGTTTTTGCATCTTGATGAGCTGATCATAACAAGTTTTTCTTCTGTTTCTTTTCCTCGTGCTTCTCTCCTCGTTCTGGAATCGTTAGTCGTTGGCTAAAGAACGGGGTGAATATCATTTACGTAGCCGCGGGTGCAGAAATAAAGTTCAGCTACCAGGAAATACCTTCGCGTCACAGCTCGTTACTTGAAACTTTGCGAACCGGAGTCGACCGGGTGTTAATCGATCGCCTCAGAGCCGACATGAGCCGCCTGGAGATTTTCGAAAAGTGATCCACCGTTACGATGCGCTCGAAGGGAAAGGGTTCGGTTTCGCGTGCCGAAGCAAAGGTCAATGGTCTCGGGCCTCGCGGCCGCCCTTCACGTTTCACGTTAATCTGCCTTGCCAGTGAGCGCGCGTCTGCGCCACTTTGCGAAGCAAAATCGATTAGCTGGATTAAGGTACCTCGTGATTTCGGACACGGAGAACTTCAAGATTGGTATTATACCGCCGGAAGTTGCGGAAAACGGTACTCCCTCCGTGGACTAAAGTGAATATAAAGTTTTTTCGATTCTCTCGAGTTCTTTGAGAGTTTGAAAGGTCATTATATATGTCGGTTCTCACGATGCTGTTAATCGGTTCACTAACCGTAAGACGTCGTGAAAAAAAACTGCGATTTTTTTTTTTTGCAGAAAGACTTCGCAAAATTACGAAGTCTAAACTTTTAACTTTTGAAAATCCTACTAAATGCACTTGACTTAATGTTCCATTCTTTTCCAGAAAAGTAGGTGCAAGTTATTAATAATTGTATTCCTTGTTTAACGAGAATCGATATTCCGGGCCACCGGAAAGATACCGAATATCGTTGCTAGTTCAACGGACAGGGTCAAATCAGCCACGACTATGCTTCTCTCGTTTGTCGGTGTGGAACGAGGAGCCAAGGAATAGCAGATAGCACAGAGGGATGAAAACTAGTTGTTCCGCTGGTTGGTCATTCCGAAACACCAGGGACAGAGTAATGGACTGGCCGCGTTCAGAACCGTCGCGTATGTACGTATATATAGCTAGACAATTCTAGCTAGTAGACAGTCGGCATCGATCGGGGCCAAGTAAGCTCAACGAACGAACTTATTTCTACCTAACCACACGGTCAGTCCAGTTTCTCTAACGTGCGGAAATAATTCGGTCACCTCACAAGGTCTTGCGATCAATCTGCCGCGATAGCATTAAAATTCCATGGATTGCACTTCTTAGTTTTAAAGGATCGCGTACTTGTTGAGTCCTCAATCCACAAGCTGAAGCAATCTGAGCTGAGGCAAACAGACTTTCATGAAAGATTTGAGAAGATTAAAGTGAGATCGTGAAGCATTAAACTTCTGATTTCAATTATTCGTTCGTTGATCTTGGTAGATCAGAATTTTATAATTTTAATACTCTGATATAAATTTATATTAATACTGATATAATTTAATATTGATATAAAAGGGGTTTATACGTAGCTACAACGTTTGCCGACGAGATTTCATAAATAAGCCACAATTATGACAGTAAATTATTGCTTCATTTATCTTGTAGGATTTATCGACTTCCCTACTAATTTGGAATTCAGGCTTCGTCGTACAGTTTAGGAATTCAAGGCCACAAGTTTTAGGCTCCTTCTTTCCTTCCTTCCTTCGAAAGACTAAACGGGTTAACGGTCTGAAAGCAGATCGATTCTTCGTTCTATTCTTCTCATCGTTTGATGCTGTATTTCTCTCGGTATTTTTTCTCTCGATTCCAGAATTCCATTCCATACAAATAACTACCGCTGGAAAAATGTGAGACTGCCATATAATTAATCTTTTAATTGCATATTTTCTGACCCTTTATTCTAGATGATAGACGAAATTGCTTTATCGCTCACGAAATATATCGTGATTTAATCGCAGGTCGCAATCAATTCTAATATAACTTAAATTGAACGATTTAAATTAATCATTTGACTGTTATCGATACCTTTGTGACTCGTGAAAATCTACCTGTCGATATTTTCCATGGTTGCAATAATAAAATAATATTTGTTAGGAAAATATCGCAATCACAGTTATTCCTTCTGTTAGATATACAGATAGAATGAATCGACATGCAAACGACCTTTGGTATATCGACAACACGCGGATGGAAATTTGGCAGCTGCCGAACGACCCGCGTCGCGAAACGCATTGATTGAATTAATTGCAAGAACGTAGAATATTCAGTCGCGTAGATACCGGCACCGACTGATAACATATCGGCCAAGTGGATCAACCACTTTGTTACGTTGGATCGTTTGAAAGTTTTAACAACCCTCGCGGCCAAACCACCGTGGGGAGGAAAGCTCGCTTTAATCCTATTCTCGTTAGCGGCTGGAAATTAATTAATGATGTTTATGGATAGGCTACAGAGAGAGAGAATGACAACCCACGATGTTCCTGATGGCAATAGAGTACCACTAAAGGATTTCATCGTACAGACAAGCACTCGCTTTAAGCTGGAAATACCTAAATGAGTTCAAATATTGAAGTACCGTTATCAATAATAACGAGTCTTTACACTCATGATTACTATTCGTTAACCTTACAAGGATAATGAACAAATATTGAATTTTCGATGCAAATCTCGATCTATTATGCATCCCATTTGATGCTGCAATCATGATGGGACGTTTGATAACTAATCCAATATATTATATATACGTAATACAATTTCACGTAATGCGCCTCCTCGGCGAGATACGCCTGTGTCTATGTGTCTTACGGGAATACGTAAATTCGGTTCGCGCATATCGTGATTGTTGCTAAATTGTGGAATAATCAGGAATTGAGGAAGCGGGGTACTTGTTAGCTCGGGGCATATTTCGCCCGCTGTTCGTATCTCGCATAGTAATTCGCCTCGCTAACAAATGAACTTCATGTTACAAAGATACGAGCGATAGAACGTGTTTAATGTCGCGCACGCACGTGGACGACCTTCCAGTCGTCGATAAAATTAATTGCACAATATATTGTACTCGGAGATAAATACGTTATACCTTTTGCATAAAAGTGTCGATGGCATGTCGAATAAAACGTTCTATTCTACCTTGCTGAAAGAGACACATGCTACTGTCGTACATTAGAACGCGTAAAGTGTACTCTCACACCCTTGCCAAGGGCGGTGAAAAAGGTCAATTAAAACTTCACATAACTGTAGAACCACACGTGATAATTAATTCGTGATTAATGCACCTCCGTTTCGTCCGCCGTTTGAAACGCGAGCGCCTTCGCGCTCACAATGAGTTTCGCGCATACGGGAAACGCAGCATAATATCCAATTTAGAATTTCATTTAAATGCATCGCACGGACGCGCCAAATTTTACGACTCGTCCTAAATAATTGGAGCGCTCAGAGAACGCTCGCAAAAAAAGTCAACTTTCAAATAATCGCTTCTATACTGTTAATTTCTCGTTAAATAGTTTCTATAAATGTCTTTCTACGCGAGTTATGCAAAACGACTGGTCCGAAAAGATATTTCTAGTATTTTTTTAACTTTTCTTGTCGGACGTTCGATGGATTTAAATACAAATGAAACGTTAAGCGTAAAAAATTGATTCTCTTATCGCATATACACATTTTTTTGGCTTTACAATTTTGTAATGAATTCAAAGCAACTGTCGCGATTGGAGGTCGGCCGAGAATGCAAATCAAGGATCATCCCTTTTGCCGGAGGTGAACGATAAAATCGATTTTTCTAATTGCGATAAAGGCTACGGCTAACCAAAGGCTACGGTTAACCATCGGAGGAGAAATTGTCCCTGCGTTGCATTAAAGTTTAAATCGCTATTTTATAAAGAGAGAAGTTTTTCTCCAGTTTGAGCGCGGCGACAAGAAATCTCGAGAAGAACAAAGGGAAAGGGGAGACACTCCAAAGAGCATTTTCAAAAGAAAGTTCTTACGTCGAGGTACAATGCGAGGGAAGGTGAATCTCGAGAATGTCGCACCTTTCATATAGTCTCGACAAAAATTCCAGATTCCTTGATAATTCTCTTGAAAGAAACGCGATCAAATTTCGATCTTTAATAGAAGCGTAAAGTGAACTCCTTTGGCTTCCTGAAGATCTCTTCCGATTAATATAATGAAAATCTCTTCGCTCTTCATTATATTATCCGTTTAACTCAATTGCGAAAATTGTTATGCGACAATACGACGTGTGAATTGGATTATCTAAGTCCATTCTATTTAATCCGACGACATTGAATTGTTATAGTTGCTACGAGATTTCAAAATATCTCGAAGGCACGAATTCTGTTGTCGGCTTTAATTTAATTTAGCATTCCAATTAGTGTTACCCGTTGCGTTGTTTAGCATCTTGACGTGCACTCGAGCCGTTGTGTAATCTTCTTTCGGTCTTATTGTTAGTTCTCAGATAATCGCGCGTGGTTTAATGAACTGACGTACATTTTAGACAGAATGTTAATGTTCTACAAATTCTTTCGATCTGCAGAGCGTTAACCGTGCGACGTCAATTTTAATAAAATCTGACGCGATAAAATATTAACGCTTGATTATACCAATTGCGAACACGGACTTCTTAACGATCTCGTTTTAAAACAAACTTGTCCAGAGATTAATTCATAATTCCACTTAATAGTAGTTCCCGACTCCCGTATTAGTCGAGTAATCATAAACCAGAAATTGTATACGTTCTCATAACACCACAGACTTTGTATTACGAGTTTGCGAGCTCGTACTATATTTCTAAATGCAAGCTGAATAAAATATAATGTAGGATCGTATTTTAAGCAGTAAAAAAGTCGAGAGTTCCATGATCATAATGTCATTTAAAAGTATATTATTCTCCGGATGTAATTGCGCGCGAATATATCCAGCTTGCGTTTTGGCGAAGAGCCGTGACAAAATAGCTACATGCAATACATCGCTTCTCCCCTTCGATGCAAGAATTAATCGTCGATACCGATTGGTAAATGACGGTATTTCTATATGGCTTCCGTACCGAGTCAGTAGCTATTCATAGAGTTTCCCAACCGGATGTGGAAGCCGGTCAGTATGTGTGGCCTGGTTTCTCGTATTGACTATAATCATATGTTCTCACGTGAATGCTTCTATATTCGCATTTCTCAAGTGTCGCGACGCGACGGACGTGTCGTCACGGAGATTTCATCGAGAACAGCATGCAGACGGTCTCTTTATTATCCGGAAGTAAATATGGAAGCGGGAATGATCCTGTTGTGCTAACTAATGAAACTGCTGCTCGAAATGGAGCGACGGCATGCGCTTATCTCGAACTTCCGGTCGCTCGATTGGTCGAGCACTCACAATAACATTCCTCTTCGGGATTGTATGGCCCCTGAAAATGCGCTAAAAACGTTTCTTGGTCAATAAAGCGCTTTACATTCTGCGAAATTAGACAACCGTATTAGGTAGAAGGAAAATATTGTTTTAATTCTTTTTAAACGAAAGAATTCTATTTATTATCTTGTTTTATTAGAGTAGGCCTTTGTCGTATTTCTGAAATTATTGAAAATCAATTCCTGTGTGTGTGTGTATGTAATCGATGATTGTTGTTGTATTATCCAAAAATAATTTTATCGGAAAATTTTATTGAAAATAATTTTGCTGGAAATTCAAACTGGTTACTAGAATATTAAAATTTTTGCAGGGAATCTTGCGAGTATCAAATTCTAACTTTAATGAAAATTTATGTACATTTACTTAGGTTATATAAACAGATGAATTTAAAAGATATCAGTTAGGATGAAAAAATTATTTTGAAGAGGAAATTATTCATTATAAGTAAACGACTTTTAGCTTTTAATGTACACATCTCAAAAACCGTTTAAGGTATCACAAAATATTTTATACAAAAGTTTTATAATAAAATTTCTCTATTTATCCGCTTCAATAATGTAAAAAAAAAAATAATTTGTAAAATATAAATTTTAAAAATATGTAATTTAAAAAGTTTCATTAAAAGCAGTATTTGATACTTCACGAGGTTTCCCTGTTAGAAAAAGTTTACACGGAAAAAATTATTTTACTGAAAAATCTAAAATTTTCCTGAATAACAGATCTGAAAATAATTTTATCGGCAAATTTTATTGAAAATAATTTTACTAGAAACTCCAATTGGTTACTAGAATATCAAAATTTACAGCATTGCTTATCATTTTTTAGTTTTTATCGAAATTATTTCGATTATCTAACAAAATTATTTTTAGATCTGTGTCAGCAAAATTCTTTTTGTTTAACTTCTGTGTAGCATTTAATATCAATTCTTTATTATAAACGTTTAGCGTAAATACTTTCATACAGTAAGTCGGAAACTTGAAAAGAATTAAGTTTTATCATTTTCTGTCTTTTTCGCTATTTTATTTATTAAACATTATCCCGATTAATCCGACCTTAAAACAAGAACAAACCAGGCAGATGACGCGTGGCGGGATTGTTCGGCTAACAACGCGAAACTTTCTACTTGTTTCTATGCAGGATACATGGATGGTTTCCTCAATCCGGGGATTTCAAGGATCTCGCAACCGCTACCAGCCGTCCGACCATTTTGTCCTCGTTGCCAGAAAAGTTTTCCCGCGTGCTTTCTCTCACCGCGGCTTTGACCGGACGGCAAAATATTCAGTAATTTTGCAAAAGTCCCGATCCTGCAGAAGTTTTGCGGATTTATACTTCGCATGAGACTACCGAATACAGCTGCGATGAGGATTTTAACTAGGTTATTAAGTAGACAATTGTATCTCTCGGGAAAATAAAGATGAACTACTGCGACGTGAGGGATGTCCTTCACCTTTTGCCTTTTTTCCCTCTTCATGAACAATTACACTCTTTCTCCATGCCTGTTCTAATAAACAAACAACTCATTAATGTAGGAAGAGAGAGACACGTGCCGACGACACCTGTATATACACGTTGTGTACAAATGCACGTTGCACAAATGGTATTTACTCTTCGCTCATGTACGCTTGGTGAATAATTGTACAAATATTTTGCAGTTTCTGCATTTTGCATCTTGATGATTCAACCGTGATGTATGTCCCCCCAAAAATCATCGAATCGGGGAAACTAAAATGTCTGTCTGCGAATAATTTCGTACTTTAAATAATGTAGCTATCTGAATCGACGAAAGCAATGACGTATGCATTCAACGTTGCGAAAGAGCTCTAAAAAATTAAAGAAGGTTCAAATATCGAGTCATCAAAACGTTTTCGATCGTAGTTTAACAGTGAGTAGCGATATAGAAATGGACGTGAGTTCTAGTTTCTTTTCTGGATATGGGAGGGAGGGTTACGATATTGATTTATAGTAACGGAATTACGAAGGACTCGCTTCTCGAAATTACCTTTAAGTAGAAGAAAAAGTAAAGTAAATTCGATTTGAGTCCGTGTCGTCTCCAGGGATGCCTTTAAGGAAACGATGGCGTATATAAGGTGTATGCTTCATTTACGACGAAACTCAACTAATTACGAAGCACAGCTTGATCGACTCTCTCGTTTCGTCTCCGCTCATGGAAGCTGTTAAATTCGATATTCCGTCACTAAATAAAACGACGATCAGTCCTTCCTTTGCGCGCATATAGTATACACAGACATCCGTGCATGCATACAAGTATACTTGGTACTTACCTCCTCGACCTGATATCGATAACGAATTAATTTAACACTTTGTTCAATATGACTAAAAGGACAGAACTATCTATACCCTGGGCATAGCAATTTTACTGAAACTTTTCAACGATTTGTTTTTCGTGAATTACGATCCTTAAAATTTCGTGACCCCGTTGACATACCCGGTTGTCTCGGTGACCCCGTCATCGACTTCGAAATATTCTCTCGAAAATTATTGTTAGAAGTCGACCCGATTCAGAAATTCGAATGCCGCGGTTTTCACTGGTGGATCAATACCATCATGGAGAGAAGGCTGGCTACCTCTCTCTCTCCCGTGTTGAACATTTTACATTCTTGCCGCGGCGACAGATACGTAGGACGTAGAAATAAAAGGCAACTTTCATGGTATTTTCCGATATTTCTTTTTTGAGCAGGTAAAATCAGAGCGCGTAATACTACGCGCATGTACAGGTAGTGTCGTGTTGCATTGCCACGTCCACTCGTTATACGATTGAAAAGGAAGAAAAGGAGACAGCGCAGCTGTTAGCAAATCTCCGATTTATGTAGAAAATTTTCCGAACGACACAATTTGGAAAGGCTTTAACGATTCTTTACGATTGCCGTATATCTGGTGATCGCAAGAGTGGATTTCCCGGAGCTATTAGATCGAGTTGACACAAAAAGGTCTCGGGAGAGACGAATTTAAGAGAGTGTGATACGGGAGATTCGACATGATAGAACATTTTACGGTGCTATTTCGCCTTTCGTTCAAAGAATTCGCGTATCGATCCGTGTCGCAAATTACCGTCCATATCGGACGATACCTGTACTTGAAAGTTAACCACTATCCAGTGGTGATTGCCTTCAGCGCCTTCTCGCTGGTATCTAACGATTTTTCCACAGGCGGTCGCAATCGATGTAACGAGCGGCTGTTATTAAGTTCTGCTTAACTACCTATGTAGGATCGCGTGTTAGAGTGCGTGTACGGGTGTAGACACACCATCGCGTCATTTATTGCAAACTGGAATTTCAGGGTTGCACGCGTCCGTGAGCAATTGTGCTTCCACGTTTTAACCCTGCTACTTCACCCGAAGTCAACGTGCCACGAAAAATTGTCTCGTGTAAAATAAGGATTGGAATTATTCGAAAGCGCACCGTCTATACTCTTTACATAATTGCAGTTTATGCTTCGTATTTATTCAACGGTCTTTACTTAGAATTCTTCTCTATCAAAAAATTAGATGATACGAAATGTGAAGGCGTGCGCGTTAATTTATTTAATTTTTGCAGAGAGACGGTTTCTGACGATGGTCCTTGGCTCACTTTTTAGCACAAGCACTGACGTCACGTATTTAATCCGAAGATAAACGTAATGAACACTTTGATTCAAAATAGGATTCCCCCTCCCGTGTCTCCGATCCCGATGAAAAAATTCCTTGATTCTCTTCCCGCAGGGGGGATGCCAACCCCTCCCCAAACACTTTTTTACCCTTAGAAGTGTCACCTATCTATCCATTGATCCACCTCGTTTGCATCCTTACAACCCTATTTTCAAGCAATCGATATCGGGCAAAAAGTGAAAGAATACGACGGTTTTTTTTTCTTTTTAGCATAAATGCGAAAATCGAGTAATTAAATTATTTTTTTCTTTACCATGCTTATTCATTTTTTGTTGCGGATTTATATCTTACTTATGTCTTTCTTAGACAATATTAATAACCGAAGAAAGGATTATTCAATAACTTTTAGATACGTATAACTATGTAATTATTCATTACGTTAAAATATTTCTATTTTTGAAGTAGGTCATCAGATACTAACATATCGGGAGATTAAAACATGAATAATTTTCAAGACATTTTGAAACAAGTATAATTAAATATGTTAATTGAAGCTACGAATAAGAATGTATTACATCAATTTTTCGAATAATTTAATTTTCATACGATACTGTTATATGTAGAATTTTATTATCAGAATAGTAAATAGTGAGATAGGGAACTGCAATTTAGTCTTCTCTAAAATAAATATCTAATTATACATGGTATAATCCGAAATCGATAACTCGATAGCGGAGGCACTTAACGATTGATAATGCGAAGTAATAATTATCTTTTTCCCATAAATGTATATCCGACTATCTGCCATGATTCGCTTATTTGGCTTGAATACTGCTGGCGGTAACAGGATTGCGTAGCACAAAATATCGCGCCTTTTTATTTAGCCATAATAATGATACACGACAAACAGCGATAATGTTCAAAACCAATCCCTCTGATCTTGAGAAAGACTATCTTGACGCAAACATGTCGACATGGAGGGTGAACGAAAGATAAACAACGTGAAAAAAAAACCCAAGGGAAAATTGTCGAACGATGTTATTTTTTTCTGATCGCCACAATTTGAAAATCAAGTGATCGGCCAATCTCATTCGACGCGGGGTGCTGGGTTGACATTTGTATGAATGAAAATCTGAAGTGAGCCGGTGAACGGGAACAGTAGATTTTGCGCACAATTCTACCCTCTCTCCCTCTCTCAACCCCTCAACCTCGAAGGACGCTCTTGAACGAGAATTTCAGTCAATCGACGCAGGAGTCGATTCAAGACGAATAGGAAAGAGAGAAAGAGAGAGAGAGAGAGAGAGAGAGGGGGGGGAGGGAAGAGGGATACTCGTACAAACAGCTAAAGTTTCTTTCAATCTGAAAAAGAAATCGGAGGAATAAAATTTAACGACGAATAGTAAGTCACAGCTGTTTAGAAGGAAGAACAAATATCGGACAAAGCGAAGATTCACTGGAAGAAGGAAATGCCATGATAAATATCGAATTCGATAATCCAAGCAAAGCACTGGGAAAGGAGGGAGAGAAAGAGAGAAGTTAGATTCTCACAACGGTTTTGGAGGGCTGCTGGCGAATATTGATCCTCAACGAGCCGGAGTGAAAGCTGAGCCTGGAAACCCTACGGGCTAAAGATCCGTCTGCCCTTTACGTTAATGTTCGCTACGTGAGCTATCGCAACCGTAATACAAATCATCCATCATAATTATCGCATTATTGACGAGACGCGCATATGCGACGTAAAACATGCAACTGCGCGGTGTCATTGTTAACCCAATTACGCACGTACGCGGCAGATCGCGAGCTCATGATTAATCCGCGTCATACGTGTATGTACACAACGCGGTCCCTGAAGGACTTCAGTTTGTGGAAACTTGGGACACTGTAGAAACGAAGTTAATATTCGTTAGACGAGCGCTCGCGCCGCGACGCCGGCTCGCCAGATGCACGACGGTTGGGTTACTTCCTTTGGAACTTTAAAGCTGCAAGCATATTCAAGTCTATGACGATCAAAGCTAGATCTTTTTTGCCTAAATAATTCCCAGTGAATTATCTATATCCTATATGTGCATGTACATATTGACCTTCATAGGCCTGAATATGCTTATACTTAGTGTTTAATTCTTGTCGATCCGAATAAAATCTCATTATTGATTTAAAGCTGCAGTTTAAATTAATTCTGTCATATATCGCGAATGGAGATCGCAATAACAAAGGATATGCGAAATATCACGCTCGTTGCGAATTTATCCAGTCGTAATCATACTTTAAACATAGAATGTCATGCACGATATTTAGTAACTAAATGCGTGGATATCTCAGTGACATTTAATTACATAATAGTGATAATATCTTGTTTTTTAAATTATTTAAAAACACGTTACAATGTTCATTGTTTTTAAAATTTTTTTGAAGCGTTCAGGATTATATAATTCTGTATTATTTAACGTCTGACATTTTTGTATTTTTATACGAGTATATTTTTCTATCGTCTACTATTTTCGATTTACATTACATTGTTAACAATTCTGAGACAGACTTCTAAACCATTATTTTTGAACAGAATTTTTAAAAACACAAAGTCTACCAAAAAGTTCGATTTCCCAGTACGATTCGGTTAGCGCAATAAAAGATAAAAAACTTATTGCAACATAGCGGTGCGGAGTTGTTCAAACTTTGAACTTCACTGAATCGTGAACGACTCGACGGTATGCCGTCGATGAAAAATGTATTTCTGAAAAAAAAAGAAAGTACCTATCTCGATCACGCTCGCAGAGGGATATTTCTTATAGAACTTTGCTTTTCGAACATCAGAGCTTACGAAAAAAGTTTCGAACATCGTAAAGAAAATTATTCCTCATTAGATAAAATATTACTCGTTCGATGCTACTTCAAGCGAATCAACGCAGAAGCGATAGAAATTGTGTTTCTCACATTAGAGATCTAATAATCTAATAACAAAGAATCTCCTATGAACGTAGGGATACAATGCGAACAATTGCTTCTTAAAGTAAATTAGATTCGAAACTCAATGCTCGGACGTTATTGCTTATAGCATCGAGAACATATCTCCACCTGCCAGAACCTGGCTTTTTCAATTTACCGACAATACACGCGCAACATCCGTACAGAATCGAATTTCATTTCGACGTCTGTCGCCATACTCCTTCAGGAACGTTCGGATCGTTTCGCTCTTTCCTACTTCTCAGCGGGTGTCGCTGTTGTAAAGCAACTCATTTTTCTCATATAGTATCAGGATAATCTCGAGGTCAATGTGCTAGTGGAGCAGGAGGCTTCTCAGAATAAGACTAGCAAGAACATGAGAGGGTATCATCCAAGATGCTTGGAACGGCTAAAGTTCCGGCTTATCGCTATAAAAGAAGAAACCATCCCATGTTCAATTACCCAATATTACTTGCAGCGTAATAAAAGATATCTAATATCAGCGTCTTAGTTTTCTTCATTAAACGTGTATGACTGTAAATGCTCAGCTTCAGGGTTGTATCGTATATTTCAAGATTATGTTTACATTTTTACTGTACTGCTTACGTAAGTAAGTTAAGTTTACACAATCTTTATCAGGTAGATTATACTTCAAAATATGTAAAATATGTAAATTATTATAAATTGGATAACGCAATACAGAAAAAAATAATTAAGTTTTATTGTTAATATATCTGACTTTTGTATTGATAAATAAAAATATATAGAAACTTTAGTGCAGTTCGGTGCAACGACAAAGAATATAAGCTTCGATAAGTCATTAATTGTTTATACAGAGGACACGTAAAACATAGTTTAATAGTTTATTGTGTACACGCGCAGATTATATTTCATGGTGCGTAAACGCACAATTTTGCTTAGTTTCACGTATATGGAAGTCATGCGCAGAGCTCACAAGGGAAATCCAATTCCATTTTGCCGTGGGGTTCTTACGCCCTCCTTGAGAAATGAACTCCCTCGCAAGAAGAAGAAGCCACGTAAATCCGCTCTTCTAATGGCCTCGGGCGTATTTTATGCGTCCATAAGGGCGGCGATACCCATTTTATCGGTTCTGCGCGAAACTAGCCGAAAAGTTTAGAAAGAGGGGCCGATTCAAACTCGAAGCGAAATCGCCTTGATGGAGCCAGAAGCTAAAAACACTGTAAAATATCAGCCTCACTAAAATCGACTATTTAATTAACGAGACGGATGTCAATAACGATACAAATACAGATAACGGAAATAGATACGATCTCGCAGGAAATTCGATGCGATTTCCAATGATGAAGATACACCAGCTGAATTTCGCTTAAACCTCGTCAAATGCACATCGCAGTAAAGCGCAATTCGTACCCGACTTTATCGTAATCCGAACGTTTTTAAATTCGCAAACGACTATTCCAGGATTACCGACGATACTCCGTGAAACGTCCGGTCACGTTACGCTCGGCAAAGTCATTAAAATTTATAAACGAGTATAAATATCGTCAAATGATGCCGTGAAGCACATTTTGTCGTTCAGTCGGATCAATTATTGACCAGTCCCAGGTGGTTCTTCGATAGTTCCTAGCCGGTCATTTGTTTTTACAGAATGGCGGGTCGTTTATGTAAACTTCGAGTAAGAATAAAGCACGATATATATATATAATATATTATATATATATATATATGTATATATATATATGTATATATCTTGGCAGTTTCATCGCGAGTTGTTTCCAGACCATAATGCCTTTTCCACGACGTGGTTTATCGGGTATATAAACTGAATCGTACTGGATAACCACAATATATTCTACATTACGACACATCTTGTAAATTTATCATGCGATAATATTCTCAAAATTTAATAAAAGAAATATTTTTTAACGTCTTTATTGTATGGAACATTCGTAAGCTGGTTTATAGAACATTTAAGAAGCAATTAGGTTTCTTTTTGCGTGTTTTTTTTTTTAGTGGGAATGTAAAATGTACTTTTATAACAATATAAAAAGTATTCTGTTATATTGACATCTTACTTTAATGCTTGTATTCTCTATATGAGAAAATATGTTACTGCATTGCACGCAATGAATGGAATATTATAGCAGCTTCAGGTAGCTCGTTAAATGTGACATAAGCAAGTAGAAACAAATACGATCGAGTATATTAAGTTTACAGTATTACGATTTATATTCTAAATAGCTCGTATTGGGTCGAACGGTTCCATTAATGTATTTTGATAATTTATGCGATGCTTTTATTAATCAGAAAATTTACGAATGAACAGCTACGATTTAAGCATAATATTCTTGCACATCGACGAAATTATACGAATTAATTCTTTTGTTTCAATGATCCGGTAAGATCACCGGCTTCTGCTACGCAAGAATGGTTTTATGACAATTGATAATAATAACATCGAGAAAGAGAGACCTGTTGCTGGATAAATTTCGCCTATATGCGCCAGACATTATCTCGAAAAACTAACTTCTGCAGCATCGTATAAATTTTGTAGTTGATTCTGCCATCTGCGGGAAATCGTTTTCTCTCCATCTAGAATGAGATTAACCTGGTCTCTCCTGTATCCCATTTCCGACGAAACCTTCGACCTATGTGTCGATCTTGTTAGAAAAGGATAAAAAAATACGCGCGTGAGACAAGACTCGAATAACAACAACGGTATCGTCAAAGCTATTAGATTAGTAATTATTTTTCTGTTTTTTTATTTTTACGCGAACTATATATATCAAAATATCTATGTTATTTGGACATTCGACAACACACGAACATATGTTACTTGCCTATATCATTAACATCTTATCAAGAAATGATATCGCAATTAACCTCGTGCAAAGAAACTGTACCCTTTTTTCTTTATTGTAGCTTCCAAACGTTCAGGATGAAATTGTAATAAAGGAGAAAGAGTGTACAGGTTTTTTTGCGTATTGTACGAGGTAAATTACCACAACCATTTTGATAGAACGTTTGTGATATTGCATATTGCGTGTTGCAGAAAGTGGTCCAAGAAAATACACCTAAATACTTATATATATTTATAAATAATTTACGAAAACTAAAGAAAGCAGATTTACAAGTCCGTCTTTCTTGTAATCATCATGAAAACTGAAAGAATAATTTACATCGCTTTTTTTTCGCGGAAATCCTGAGAGAAAAATTACATTAATGAAAAGGCACCATAAATAACAACTGTGTCGTGATGAAATTGAAAATTAAAATTTACGTTCGCATTAAACTGCATATAGCACGATGCCACGCAAGTGGTAATTCCTCTGAAGTTCCGCTACAATACAAGTAATTATAACAGTAGTTTTCTTTCTTATCCTAGAGTGCACTCGAATTCTCTCTCTCACTCCCAGTCATGTGCGAGTTTCAAAGGGATGTTTTTCTCCATAAATACACGCACAAGAAAATCTTCTACGTATAATCTGTAAAATCCCCGCAGGCTTGTCCCATTTTTCGCTATACATGATGCGTTGTGAATTAATCTCGACTCCTTTTAACAAGATTATGGTCTTTTACGCTATTCAGAAGCAGCCAAGTGAAGGTTTTTCTCTGACGGAATGTTTCACCCGGGTAAACGTGCTTTATATTATTTTCTTTTTTCAACAAAAATGTTTCCCACATACAATTAAGTTCTTCTACAAATCACTTCATTCTAAAATACTACTTACGATATCCGTACACCATGAAAGCATAAATAAATCATTTATGCTATTTTACAGAGAATATAAGAGAATATAAATTTCTCGATTTTTGTATGAAAAAGCGGACAGAGATTTTTTGTGAAATTTATGAGGTGAGCCAAATTTGTGGAAATAACAGTAGACGTTGCAAGAATTCTAAAATTTTCTATAAATCAAAGAATATCCTTTTTATGTATAAAGTATTATGTATAAATTCTATCTCTCGCCACTGGTTGATATATTTATTTACTTCGTCCGTAAACTCATGAAAATCCTTTTTAAAGGTAGAAATTTTCGCGCACAGTGGAAGCTTCAAAATATACAAATCCAATCGCACAAGCGAATATATCAATTTATGATCAATTTCGTAATGATATTCTTCTTTGATAAGAACAATTTATATATCTTGGGACAATTTTGCAAAGAAAATTTATTCAACGGGCATCAGATAATCGATGTATGGCGGTGACTTGTTGCGTCGAAATACTCGATTTCCGACAGATTTCTGGTCGCCAATCCATCGAACTTTTGTTCTTAATTCAATTAACTATGAAGCGGCTTAAGTCGGCTTAAAGTGAAATCTATAAAATAGTTGGAAAACGTTCCCGGAGATTAGTTTTATTACTACATCGCATCTCGCTTTTCACTTTCATAGAGAATATAGGAAGCACTGAGGGGAACAACTTTATCGCTGACGAATGATATCGAATGGAATTTATCGTGTCAGTAATAACCGTCTTGTAACGTGAAAGATATACTTAAAGCTTTCAGAAAAACTATCAAGAATGAACCGCCCACTATACTACGAATAGTAATCTCTGTGACGGATATAGCATAATAAACATTCAAGTTGATACGCAGTAGATAGTGAATCGATATTCATTCGGCTTTACTATATGTTTACATGCCATCAACCATCTGCAATTGATATTGGAAAGACATAGAGCGACCGCATGAGAAAGAATAAAAATAACTGGTTCATAAAAAAACGTTTTACTCCGTCACGTAAATAACCGTTGCGTATTAATAGCTATTAATTATGTGATTAACAACGATAATTTTGTATCGTCGTTGTTCGAAGGTTAAAACGCGACGCATGCAAGAATTATAAGGACGTTATAAGGGAGCGATATATTAAAACGAGCCATATAAAACGAATTTTATTTCCCACTTGCTAACGCGCGAAGAAACGCGACGAGGAGAAATATTTGCAAAAGGGAGGAATCTTCCACGAGTTGAATTCTCGCAATGGTGATATAACCGTTCGCCTCTTTTGTGATGCAACTCTTGAATGCCCATTTTGACCTGGCGAAGAATCTGTCTGCGGTAGACATATTTCAGCGCAATATCGTCGTGGCGGTATTCTTTTCTGCGGTTTGCGGCAGCTCGCTTAACCGGAAGAAAGCCGATAGGAAGCTAGCAGCACGTGAAACGATGAAGCTAGATTCCCGAGTGTAAAATATAAAAAGGGCTCGAGTGATAAACGCACATGTCGCTTGATGTACGATCATAAATAGCAACCCACTTGCTGTTAGGATGAGACCGAAATAATTCATCTCAATAAAGTCAAAAGTAAAGCATCACGCGGTATTTTAAATCACGACAATTATGTGATTTTATGGCACATGTTAATACGCTGCATTATCATTAGTACATTTTAATTGAAGAGAACTTAAAAGTTCAGAGTACATTGTTTAATTCACACAAATATCTCTAATTATACATAAATTATTCCTATGTAATTCGAGTTATTTTGAATCATTTCTGTAAGTCACTACTGTTCCTCTTCAATATATATGTCAATAATTTAACTAAACAATGGAATTAAACAATTTAACTCAAAGAAATGTGTTAAATTTGACGTAAATTTAGTTTATTATTTATTAAGCGCGTACGCGTTAATGGACGAATTTATCTTCAAACTATGTCCGCACGGGGATGAAGGGATTTATATTTTGATATTCACGGAAATTAAAAATAATAAAATGTTATTTAATTCAAGAGGTTGAGTTTTAATTAATTTTATTTTAATTGATAATTGTTATTTGCTCCTTTGATGTCTAACAGTGTATTATATTATTCTAAACTGATATTTCTCAATTTATATATGTATTAAGATAACAGTTGATCGAGTAAGTTTTACGTAACGATACATCACTTATATCGACGTTTTTTGTCAATTATTAAGAATTTATGAGACGTAACAATCAAGGATTATATATCATCTACGACTCCTCTTGTTTTAACGCCTTACATAATGCACGCGAAATTAGGTTAACGACTTTCGAGATTGCACGATCATTTCGGGTAGCTTTAAACGACACGTTTTTCCATTATTACGAAATTTCATTGCCATCATAAAAAGCAGTATCTTGTCTGTGCTGTACCGTCTAGCATAAATTGCAGTAGGAGAGACACAAAAAGAAATATCGCCATGTGTACGAAAGTAGAAATAACGGCAAAAAAGAAATGACTTGTCGACAGTTTATGAGAATCCAAGATCTAGATACGATCGATCGCCAAGTTTTTCAGATCGTGATAGTTATTTTGATAGTCATCAGTAGCGATGCGTAAATGTACTCCACAGCAGGACATCAGATAGAGTCGCACTAGATCAATAAGCACGATGACGTGTAAATGAAGCATCTCTCTTAAATCCTTTATTTTCATTAATTATATGTTCAATCGATATTATCGTAGCACGCGATGTAATATTCAAGTGACCACATATACTTGATAGGATTTCGATCTATTTCGCTGCGGTCTCACCTCCTTGCTATTAAGTTTAGATTGAGGCCAACGAGGCACAATTAAATAGAAATCCTGATAATGTGGCACACACTTATAATCAGTCTGTGATGATTAATTAATACGGATTTAGACTATATAAAATATTTAAAAACTTTTTTCTTCGTGGATGTGAAGCAAATGCCTCGATATATTTCTAACTCTCTATTTTTACATCATGATGACTTGACTTTATATCATGATGATATGTATCGAAATAATGCGAACACCATGGAAACTGTTGATTTAGAACTCGATGTTGCCTTGGTATTCCTTATACCAAGCCGCACGGGTTGGTTTTTGATATTTTGCAGATAACAACAGCGGCATGAACGTACGAGATTGGTTACAAAGTGCCATTTGCAGAGTGTCGCGCGATCTTGAACGTTCAATCAAGATTGCATCTCAACGACTTCCAAACTTTGTGTACGCAGTGTAGCCTGTAGAACGGAACGCGAAGAAAGACACTTGATACATGTAGACATAAAAGTGATCGTAAGAAATCGTAGAACATAGTTAGACTGTGTGTGAAATGTGAGAATTTTCGAAACGAGTCAATATGGAGATCATCATAAAACACGACGCAACGACCAAAAACTCGACTACACCAATGGCCTCCGTGAGGTTCGCCAAGCTGCAATTCATGTTCCTTCTTGGTCCACAAGGGGGGATGTGACTTGATTTGGGAGCGAGCCTCGAAGATGAATCGCCTCAGGGATCGTCAAATAGAAACATAGGCGCATAATAAACAAGAAAAATTAAGAGAATTACGATAAAAGTACTTGTGACGCGTAGTGCGATCAGATAAGGCTGAAATATGGATTCGACGAAGTTGGGCGGTCCAACGCCGACCAGTCCGAGGACTCATTCGCCAGTCCTGCCGAGCTACTCTGCGCCCGGTGACGGTAATATTGATTACATAATAGGCGATTACATGGAGAGACTAGGCACGAGACTGAACATCCTCGAAACTGAGTTGAAATATGCTTGGCGGGCGTTGGATCTTCTCAGTCAGGAGTACATCAAAATGTGGGAAAGATTAGAAAAGTTAGAGGGTCTGCTATACGAGCAGCAGACAGTTATCAGCCAGTTGATCGAGTTTTATACTAGCGGTGGTACTCATGACAACGTGAATATCGTCGAGGAGACTTTGGCTAGTGAACAAGACTCGGTAGGCGAGCTAGACGCGATAGCGAAGAGTCTGAGTGCTGCGATAAGCATTGAGGAAACCACTGTACTACGGGAGAAACTGGCTCAACAGGAGCTGGCGAGGATGCACGGACTCACGCAGGATAGTACAACGGCCGCGGCTGTGGTCACTGACATGCATAGGAATGTCAGGAATTTGGACACTTTGGAGACCCTCGAGGAAGAGGGCAACATTCCCGACGAGGCATTCTATAGAAGCCTGAATAACGCCTACAGAGAAGATCTAATTTGCGGCGATACATCAAGACCGACGTCGCAGCTGGGTATGATCTGGGAAGAGGCTGAAGATGAGGATATAAACGGTAAGAAGGAGATCGAACCCAGCATATTTGACAAAGCTATACCAAAGGAAAAAGAACTGGAAGAGTTGTCTAGCCAACCGACCAAAGAGGAAGTGCAAACTTCTATAATGAAAAAGGAAGACGAGGCGGATGAAGACGAGGGTGAGGTATTCAGTGCGGCCGATTATAAAAGTTACAGAGGAAACACGCCGTGCGTCAGTGAGCAAGATCTCGCTCAACTTTCAAGACTCAGCTCTCTCGATCAGGTGGCATTAGAAAAATTGCATGAGATAGATAGGCTAACCAGTAAGTTGCAAAAGGATTCGCAAAATCTAATAGAACTGCAATCGAGATTGATAGATTCGCCAAAACGGAATCAGTACGCGTCCGAAGCTGAGGCCAAACTAGCTGAGGAAGCAAGTAGCATAGACGAACAGCTGAGAAAGATTTACGCGGAAACTGACGTGGACAGCTGGACTTTTTCCAAAAGTCCCAGCTCCACAGGCAGATCGATCTCCAGAGTCAGCACTGACAGTGGATTGGCCACCGATGGCGACTTTACAACGAGATCTATATCGCCAAGACTGACCTCTACGTCCAGGAGTAATTTAGACTCCATTTCGACTACTTATACCCCGCCTAGATTAGGATATACATCGGCCATACTAGAAAAGAGTCCGGAGCCCGTGATTCAGTTGCCGATCGATGTTGGTAGCTTTGCGAAGGGATACGCAGAGAACAAGGAACTGACAGATCTGATGGCCGAGAGCTTCGCGACCGCCGTCACTTGCGCCTCGCCCAACATTTACAGCACGACCACCGAAAAAGTATCGTCACCCACTTTATCAGCCGGCAGCGTACACAGTGTTCACAGTGTCCAGGGTCTCCGCACCAGACAGGACGGTTACTTTGGCAGCGCAGCTCGGCTCAATCTTGAATTCCAGGAAAGTCGTACACCACCTAGTCCGTCGCCTAGCTCACCACCTCCGCCAGCGCCGCGAGACACCACCGAAACCTTCCTCATGCCCGGCGCAGAACAAAGAGAACCAGAAACGAAGAGGTCTCAGAGCCCGAGTTTCCTGCGAAACGCGGAAAAACTGGTCTCTATGGAACAGGGTCGTCTCAGTCCCCATCAGTCGCCGAAATCACCGCGAGTCTCGCCAAAACATGCGGTTAAATCCAGCAGTGCCGCTAACATAGTCACAGCTAAGTCCGATTCCGGTCTGTCCTCTATGAGCGGCTGGAGCAGCTTAGACAAGTCGCCGTGTTCTCCGAAGAGCTCTATCGCTAAAATGCTGACTTCTTATTCGGTGGATCACACCCGTACGAGTAGTCTTATACCCAGTACACAGCCCGCCAGAACATCTAGTCCAATACCGCCGCTTCCAGAGACGACCACTACCACCACTATCACGCAGGAACCTCTTTATGACACTCCCGAGGGTAGAGACGCCTTTGCGAGCACCATGACGACAACGTCAAGTCATCCTTATACAACGACAATGAATCACTTGTCGGCTTATACAACCGCCAGCAAGTCGCCGGTCAAAGAAGACTATACTTTTGTGCCACCGCCAGCTCCGGGCGTAACTACCACTTGTCAGAGTCCCAAAAAACGCAGTCGTCAGCAGAGCTTGCAACATACTTACGCGACGTCCTCCAGTACGAGTGCGGATTATATTTACAGATCGGAACAACCGGCTATTTACTCTGTGGCCGGTAGTAATCGACAGCAAGCCATTACGAGTGTTTATACAAGCGGTGCTGGAAGTTACGGGCCCAAAACTACTACCTCGGCTTATTACTCTTCTTCCGAATCGATGGATCATCAATATACCAACTATCAAGACAGTTACGGCACTCTTCAGTATGCGGAGACGACAAGTGCTATAATGGCTCATGGAAAGAAGCCAATACGTGGAAGCTCTTTTACGGATGGCATGACGAACCATGAAGGGTACAAAGCGGCGATGTATCGCACCATGTTCCCCACCGGCAACATTACGGATGCTCTCTCGTACTATCCGACTAGCGTGACTAATCTGCCGCGTACAGAGACAAACGAGAGCTCATCGTGGCTGAACTCTATGGAAGAGCAGATACCTCACGATTCAACATCTTCCAGCATCAGGTCTTTAACTTCCGACGGGAGCTACGCTCAAAGCCCGTACACGGATCGAAGGTATCCCCAGCCGCCGGCCTATCAAGCGCATTCGGCGTATCAACAGCATCACATTTACGCGAATCAGAATTATCCGCAAGCTTACCAGCAACAGTATCAGCCATACAGTCAGCGACTGAGTAGTGCCGAGAGCGCACAACTCGCGGACGGTTATCAAAGACAATGGCAAAGAGAACATCAGTACATTCAAGATCACGAGAGTGGAAGAATATCCATGGAGCAACAACAGACGCAGCAAAGCGAGTATTACGACGCCTCGAGTGTAATAGTTTCGCAATCTGGATACATCAGTATCGCCTCAAATTTGAAAGATCATGAGGTCGATAATAGTAAGCTGTCGAAGAAAATTAGAAGAGGTTCTTCGCTGAAGAACGCAATGAGCTCTATGAGCAATTGGCTGCCCGATTTGCACCTCACCAAACGTCACAGAAGTCAATCATTACCGGGTGGTGTCAGAAGAGAAGATCTAGACGTGCAAGAAGCTCAGCAGCAAAGATTGCCTGCTGAAATGACAGGCAGAGGTCGAGGCAGAGCTCAGACGGCCAGAAAAAAGAAAAAACATACGCTGGTTTCCACGGTCTCCGGCATTCTCCAGAAGGCCAAGCGTCGCAGTCATCAGTCGCAATCTTTATCCGATCCGGAACAGTCTGAGACAGAATGGAGCAGTGGTCGGCAAAGCGGTCTCTCGGAAGATGAGGATAGCGTCATATCTGATATCGTTCAAGAACCGCCTTTCTTTGCCAAAGTAAAAACTGCGAGCACGAAAAGAAAGCAGCCGCCTCCGATGCCACCGCAGATGATAGCACAACAACAGCAACAACAAGCACAGATTCAAGCGCAGCAAAAGGAATATATGCAACAGCAGCAACAACTTCAGCAACAACAAGCACAGCTGCAACAACTTCAGCAGCAACAGGCGCTTCAACAACAGCAGCAAGCGCTCCAACAGCAGATTCAACAGCACCAAGAGCAATTGCATCAACAGGCTCTTCAGGATACGTGGGCCAAAGAGAAAGAAAATCAAAGAAAAATGGAGATTAACGAATATGAAACGAACGGCGATCAGATGGCTTTGCTCGAAGAAGAAGCTTCTGGTAAGAGTACCGGTTCGGGATCCGGTGGATCGTCGATCTTTCAAACCGTTGGCGATATTAAGAGGTCAACAGGCAGTTCGGATGAGGCTCCCAATGAGAAGGCACCAAAGTTACCTCCGGTTACCTTGATCGGTGGCTCGAGCATGGAATTCGCTGTGTCACGAGCGCTCGGCAAATATCGCCAACGACAATCCTCGACAGTGTCCGATGAACAATTGGTCACTGACGAGAATAACGAAAAGAAACCAACCGAGGAGGGTCCAACGCAAACTTTGGAAACAAGTTTTGAATATCCGGAGGATGTATCAGAAAAAAGCGAGAAGAGCGAGAAGTCTGGCAGCGCAAAATTACCGGAATTGGTTACCAGTTTATCAGAAGAAGCTCCGCCGTCAGAGGGCAGTCCGTCGACGTCCATAAGGGGTTACAATACTACAGGAGGAACTCGATTTCTACCTCGCCATCAGCAATCTCTAGAGATTCCTTGGACTGGTTCGCGACCGGGTGAACCTGATGAGGATAATCGCAGCACTCATTCATACAGAAGCACATCGAGAGTGTCTTCAAGACGGCAAAGCACAGAGGATTCTATTGATTCCGAAGACGAATGGTACTGTTACGAATTAAGAAAACTCGAAGAGCTGGAGAGACAATCCGAAATGGAGATGACCGAAGCATTGATCGAGGAACCTGAAGACGAAGTTTACCAGCCGGATGAAACGGTAAAAGAGAAGATGTCGTTTGTATTGAAGGAGCTCAAGCTCAAAGCCATCACGAAACCAAAGGATCAGAGAAAAGAAGGTAGGGAAGAATCGCGAGGCAGAATGAACGGTACGGTAATCAAAGAGCATCGCTTCGAAGAAAACGATAGCAGATATCGCGACGAAAAGCCTATTCCTAAGCGAAAATCTGCAGAAAGTGTGGAAGCTGTATTCGCCAGGGTGACCGATTACCATACGTGGGCGCACGAGTTAGAAGCTAAGAAGGAGAAGCCTCCGCCATCCACGGAAGAGGGTTCCTCCGGCGAGACATCCGGTCCGGACAGTCCCGGACAGTCAATGGACGAGGAAGAGGAAGAAGAGCTGCCGAAGGATCTCGAAGAGCAGCAGTCACGACGAAGCTCCAACGGTTCGACGCTACGTCACAGCGAGAAGATGCCACAGGGCTCGGATTCTTTATCCCGCGAAGGTAGCGTAAGTGTACCACCTAGCGAAGTGTCGGTCAGCATCCCGGGAGCTTGGGATTCTGAAAGCACTGTCCTTGAAGGCCTCGAGCGCGATGGAGCCGGTAGCGCCGAGACAGCTACAACGGCGACCTTGAGTCTACCGAAGATCAAGATCGACTCCTCGTCCTGCGGAAGCTCGGACACGACATTGAAGGAGGGCCAGGTGAGTCCTGGCCCGCCCGGGTCCAAGTGGAAGCTGCTCAAGGCCTTGAAGGAACGTAAGGCCGAGGAGAAGCTCAAGGAGGTCGAAGAGGCCTCCAAGGAGAACGCTATCTCTCAGGGACCCACGGCAGTGAGTATTATGATCAAGTGAGGACACGAAAACTTCTGTAAAGCGTACTCGAGATTCGGAGGTTGGGTGAAATTATGAATCGCTTTTACCACATTTCGCGTCATTTTTGCGATTGGCAATAATATTCTAACATTTTTTTATTGGACGCAACATCCCCCGATACTGATATCCAATTATTGTCAAGTTCGAATGAAATTTATCTCAACGACGGTACTTGCACACGTACCGTCGAAAAAAAGCTAGGCGTTTTACTCTCAGTGCTTTAGCATTTTGGCCATTTTGGCAACTGACGTAAAGTTCTCGACGAACGATTGATTTCCCGCGTGCTTCGAATTCATGATGCAGCTCATATACATCTCGAACATCGAGTACGCGGGTACGTCGACTGACTGTAAAATGGGTGAGATACTGCGAATTTAACAATATTTGGCGTTAAAGTTAAGATCGTGCCACCAAGTGACACGTAATACTTAGTCAATGTTGCGAGCGACACCAAAAGGAAGTCAAGCTTTGCCGTCAAAGAGAGCGACGACAATTTTACTCGCTCTCTTTCACTAAGGTTGTTAAGAGACCGAGAGCCTCTGAGATGGTTGTGTGAGATACATGTTACAAACGGTACTAGTCAATTTAAGTGTAACACCACTAACGCTTGATCAAGCAATATTTCTAAGAGGCGAGAAAACGCCGCGTCGTTAGCGATCGATTTATTGTGATCGATGATGATTGATCTCGAGATCCCATGCGGGCGACGCATGGCCACCGGGAAGCTCATTTAATAAGCATTTTAGACGTAATTAGATGGTGCTTTATTCGTAGATACGCTTTAAGCTAGTAACTATTATCATTAGAATCTATCTGCTGTGTCTGAGCGACGCGGACAAGTGTTGTGAAAATATGCCTGCGAAAAATGCGATACGATTGTTCACAAAAAATTATTTTTTGCTTCGACAAATTATTCTTATCTCACCTGTTATTTTCGATATTCACATTCGACATACATTTTCCTTATTATCGTCCTTTATTTTCACTCGCACATCCTCATTGTCAAATGTTGTACGAAGTACAAGCGCCATTGTTCGCGTCGAACGTTACCTGAGAATCGCAGAGGGCATAACGATAAGTCACATTATAGCGATAAGAATGCACGTCGCGCAGACACTGTGGAAAATTGCATTTCGTAAAACATCGAATCAATCCATCGCTCCCGTAAACGCCTATAAAGACACATACCGGAAACGCTCGAGTGCACCGCACGCGAGTCGTTCATAGTGCAAAGAGAGAGAGAGAGAAGAAAATAGACGTAAAACGATCCCCGAGTGGAAATTGCTACGGCGAATGGTCCGGCATTTCCGTGATCTGTAAAGAGTTTGCGGCAAAACACATGATACATGGTTAAGAGAAGTAACATAAGAGTCCGTGAAGAAAGACAACAGGCTTTTAGAGGCGCGATTATTTACGCGATGAAATCATTCGAGACGAGTGAGAGAAACGCGCGAGAAATCCAACGACGACCGGTCGCTGGTAAATAAGCACGTTTCGCGCGATTCCCGATACGCGTGGACAATAAACACGCGGTATATACGAAAGATCATTCCTTTGCGATATTCATAGTTGAATCTTATACTCGGGATTATCCGAAGTGCGATCTTAAAATCCCGTGTAGAGTCACGTAAGATGATTGGGCGTGAATTTTATATCGCAACTATAAATCCATATAACATTAAGATCGCGCACGCGACACCGGTCTTGAATATAATATGAAACTACGAATACCGAATTCTTAGTTCCTGACATCATAGAATATTGCATCCACATCCACCACTGTTACACTCACACATATTCTCTTATAACTTACGCGAAGTCGAAGTATCTAGAGTCAATTTTGCAACGTTTCCGATCAGTAAGAACGATTGCCCGAGGCACCTTTTACTTAACGACGCGTTTTTTGGATCAAGTTAAGTAGATGGGCTACCAATTGTGATCGATAACGATAACCGGTTAACAAACGTTTTGAGTATCCGTCGTATAAATACAGGGACTTCCAAAATCGATGACGCTTATCGTTGCCACCGATATTAATGTCAGCCTGGATACGCACATGTTTAGTGCAACGATATATTCCGCGGGACGATACATCCCATTCAATCGCGCGTGAATGCAGAAAAATCGATACCTCGCGTACCTCTCGTAACTTGCGCCATCGTGTGAGAGAGACAGTATTACGCCGACAATATCTCCGCAGCTTGTACTTCTTACATTTTCTACACGTTCCATCGCGAAGCGAGCCAACGACGGGAATTTTCTCCCGTGGATTTCCTTCCGAGACAGGAGCGTCTCCTTAAAAAAAAAAAATAAAATAAATAAATAAATTCGACGAGTCCCTCCGATGATCTTCGTGCCGACTGCAGCAGATATATTCACACATTCGTGAAAAACGTGACGCGAAAACGCGCGTGTCACGCCGGAGAAAGTTCGCCGTGTATATACGGTGCATGCGCAAAATTTTTCTAACTGTCGTCAATACGTTGCGGTGCAGCTACGATAAGATGGAAAACGACAAGACTAATGATCGTTGTTGTACGTCGCGTAGAGAGTAATAATTATTATACATTATACCGTGGTAGAATAATAGAACTATATCGTGCCGTTTGTGTACATCGAACGACTTGTGTTGACTTAACGATCTAACTTAGGTCCGAAATTTATCTTGTTGCACGTCAAGTCGCAATAGTAAGTTATAAATGATTTCAACATTAACACAGCGTGTTATTTTAATAAAATCTACATTTAGTTTTTATTAAATTTCGGACAAGGGAATACTGAGAAAAATGGTCTGGTTAGATTAAATAGTAATTCTGTTGGAAAATGTCCGAATCAGAATTTTCTGGTTAAATCTACTAGAATTCTAGTTGAGATAACTAAAATTCTGATTGATATAATTATTCTAATAAAAATAAGAATTTTAGTAAATTTTATCAGAAATATTGTACCACAGAATTCCGATTATACAAATAGAAAATTCTAATAAATTTAATCAGTAAATTCTAATTCGTCCATTTTTAAATAGAAATATTTTTCAGTGAACACTCGAATTTATGTTTTATGTTATTATTAAATAAACCGAAGGTGCATACAAACGACACAGAGTATTATTACAAATCGATTGATAGCTTGCAGAAATAAGCATTTTTCCTTGTTATTATTAACAGACGTGCATACTACTCCGTACAATCGATCGCATTGCGCGTACGCACCGACAGCTGTTCGACTTGCATAAAGAACGATTCGTAATGATCGAATGAATGAACTACGTGGGTACGCGTGCGAAAGACATACATTACACACATACACCCACGTCCGATACATATGCTTCCGTATCTAAAGACTTACAGCCGTATAGTACTGTACTTAAGCTAGGGAATATTATCCTGCGTAATTCTCGATGTGTTGTGTTAGAATTAGGTGACTGGGGCAGTACCTGTACGAAGAATGTGTAGAGACGCTGGTTTCGATACTGACACATTTATCAGATAAGAGTAGGAGGAAGGAATTATTAAGAAAGGAGTATCAGGAGAGGTGAATAAAAACACAAAATTTTTACAAGAGCTAATGATGAATATCGCAAGCGCTATCAAAGTTTCGCCTGCGGCGCTCATAAAATTCACATAATGCTAAAAACTTTTAATAAACTACTAAGAATTATTTTGGGATACTTTATGTAATAAAGTTTTACCTTTAGGGGAATCACAAATTTTGCACATTATTTCTTAAAGTGGATAGCTCCGAGAAGGTACCGAAACCGGCGTCGCCGGTGAAAGAGTCAATAATACTGCGGAATAATAAGATTTTGGAAGTGCTGTCCTAAGAGAAGATGAGAAAATGAGAAAGGCGCATTAGGAACGGAGGAATACCTCTGAGATAATCCGTCATGGATGTATAAGTGATAAGAAACCGGCAACTCTTTCGAAATTATATGTCGTTGAGCCTTGCACGCTGATTACGATAAGAATAAAAGCAAGCTCCGCAATTGCATAAAAAAAATTTCACTTTCGCTCATCTTGATAAGTGCTGTGACAATATATATCACATAAACATAAAATCATTAAAAAAATTCTTCAACTCATTTTTAGCATCTCTTAAAAAAAGGTAAGAAAAACCTTCAAAAGCGAAATTTCATATTCACATTTTATAATTGCAATTACTTCCTCTGCATATTGGAGACCAATTGTAATTAACTCGCTGCGTAACAAAACAGACACACACACATTCTCTCCCTTCATGTCATTTTCCTTCCATAAAAAAATTATAATTTTTTTTTCACGTTTATTCGTTTATAATTCATGGTCCGATTATTTCACTGTCATTGAATGAACATTTTTAACGAGGCAGTAAAACCAAATACAAACGCCATCATTTACCAGCAGAAATTGAAGGAAAAGTGTCGCTTGTTAATTACAACGTGTTAAGGAGAGGTTGATTTTATATAAAGTCGAGTTTTACATAAAATGCGTCCTTATATAAAATGGTGCACTCTTCTTCCACAACTTCGTTACTGCGGAGCTTACTAAGAGATTTGAAAGAAAGTTTAAGTAGCTTACTATTCGACAAATTTATGTAACGAAAGAATATCGAACAACATAATCTCCCTTGTTTGCATAGCGCTACCTACAAACATACCGCACGGATAAGCCGTTGTTTCGCACAATGCGCCGTAATTATATAGCTTCCTTAATCATCCTAGTTTCTATCAACGACCAGTAAGGACGTCAGACTGTTAATTAATGGTTACTATACACGCATATTAGTAAGATGTTCTGCGGGTGTTGCGCTTGTACAGGTCATCATAAAATAACGTTAACCTTTACAGCGTCGAATAACGGCTGAGTAAGTTGCTTGTACTGTATTCTTCTCTTGTTGTGTACTCTGTATTCATTTCTCAGATTAATTCTTTCTTACAAGTTTAACTCACCGTGAGCTTTAAATGATTTAATTAATATTAGATTTTGAAATAAATGATCTCTCTCTCCATTATAGAATTTTGCAAATTTCCGCTTTTTATTTTCCGAGCGTCCGTCGTAAGTCACTTGTTAAAATTACCACGTATTTTTGCGCCAACAAACGTTTTTCAATAGAATTTCCATTTTATCAACCGTCTAATTCGGATTTCCGCAAATTGCGACGGTTCAACTTGAAAGTAGCTCGGCGTAAAATCACGTTGAGAATAACGAGAAAAAGAAGGCGGAAGAAAGGGGGGAGCTTCTAAGGAGCGAGAGTGAAATACTTTTTTAATTGAATTGATCTGTCGATGCAAAGGATTTTAATTGGACAATTGCGTCGAGCGGAGCGAGTCTTCGAGAAAGGAAAATCGAGCGGCTGGCTCCTCGACGTTCCGTGAATCGTCTTCGACGATAAACGAACGACTAGACTGACGCAACGCAATCGGTCCATGGATTCGTGTTCGCGCATAAATCAATTATCGCGTCGCATATTATCTGTCTAGGTTGTTGACGAAAGGGCCGATCGATCGATCGTATACTGACGTCGAGTTCTCGTCAGTCGTGTCGCGAGTTTTTCCCGAAGAGATTGGCAGCGATACGAGGCCAATATACGACAAGACCAATTCTCTACCGTTTCTCACTTTTATATGAGCGTAATGCGAAAGGAGCGAATACTACCGCGTCCGCGTCGAGATAAGTAATATACTAGACGCCTAGTAATGGTCATTAATAATTGTATATGTAAACTGTCGTGGTACCACTATAAGTGTCTAATACACGCTCGTAATCGTCTTCTCGTCGAGTTATTGCTCGAACATGGTGCGGCCGATTTTTTCTTGGCTCTCTCAAACACTCACGTCTCATATACCAAAGATATCATCATAATTCTTCGATACATTCTTCACTATTACATGTCTCACATACACACACGCCTAATTTACGCATATAAATATACATCAAGGTATATACATACATACATACATATATATTACTAGCCTACGCGGTAGATTTGTGTCAATTAATACTATAACAAAATGTTTAGTCGTGTTTTTTCAGTGGGGCAAACGATAAAACGTAGCGTATAAGCTTTCGTGTGATAATCGAGACAATGGAAAATATACAGATGGGAAACTAAACGTAGCTCACAGCATCTCACAAGCTCACATTCTAAAAAGATCCGTTTCGTTTGTTTTTTTTTTTCCAATGTTCAATGAGAGACTGTCGTCAGAGGAGACATTAAAAAAAAGTAATTTCTAATTTTACATACAAATTAGTCGTCAGACGTTAGACCACAACATAATGGAATTTTGATTAAATCTTGACAAAAATTCTCGTTTTCCGAAATTTGAATTTTTTGCGACAAAATTAAAATAAACGTAAATATACAAAACGTTATTCAATTCTTGTCTGTTTTATTTATAAATTTGTTTAGATAATTCTTGATTCGTTTTTCCATCAGCAATTCCTCATATTTTTCCATATTTTTGCGCTATGCAATTGGCAGCATGGATTAATTTTAATTGATCTGTCCTGGCAATCCTGCCAGGCGCAAACTTGCCATTTTTCGATATATCGACAGCGCGACCTAGCACGATCTGCCACAGAGGAACTAGCTGAGGTAATAGAATGATCGATTACATGGATCCAATGTCCCGCCTGCTCGCTCGCGTGACGTTCAATTTTAAGATAATTCTTTTAAAAACTGTCAAGTAAGTATGACGCATATCATTTTCTCAAAGTTCCCCGGCTACGAGGCAAAAGAGCAATTTGATCCTTACACTCCGATAGATTTATTTTATATTTAATGATGCAAAAGTTTGCTTGCAGCTATTAAAACGTAACGAAGTTCGTTAGGATGCAATTAGGATCCATTAACAGTTATTTCATAAAAGATGTTTCAATGCCGGAGAAAGTTTTGAAGAGAGGCTTCACATTTGATGAATCTAACAGTCTTTTTTTACGTGAGAGGAAAATTTATTTTGTTGCCACGATAATAAATACGTAGTCGTACTGTGAAAGAAAATAAAAAATGGCATGACGCATGCCGAGAAGGTCACACCTGGGTTCCTTAAGAGAATAAATTCGTGGACCGTAAGGGCGGTAATTTTGTGAAATATATCTCGTAAAAAGGATAGCGCGAAGAACGATGGCACGTATAAAACAAAAACGGAAGGCAACGCGTTCCTTCGTGCATTCGTAGAATACCAAATAGGGGATCGAAAAGATACAAATTGCGTGTGCAATTAAATGACATTAACAAATATCCTTGTTGACGAGTCTCGGTCTTGTCAAGATTTATCCAATATATTCCCTCATTACTGGGGAAGTGTAATAAGATCACGAGTAACTGTCACGTATTCAGCATCTCCATAACTGGAAGTTACTCCATCCTGGAAGTTGCACGCGCGTTACGACTTCAGTGCATTGAACTTAGTTAATCCATTAGTCACGCCGAATGGAGAACTTTAGGCCCTGGTATATCGCGGAAGAATCACATTATTCAAAGTGCACATCGGAAGGATTCGAAACTATAAAGTACAGGGGATTTTACGACACATTATGGAAGATCGGATTTGAAACTGCACATAAACTTGAGGATGCAACTAGTAACAAAAGCATCTGTAAAAATTCACTTCCACTCGATCAGCAATACAAACAGTTTATTTTATCCACAGAATATTAAGAAAATAGAATATAAACAGGCTAAGACTCAATTCACCCCCGGAACTCTCGAATTAATTCGCTAGGCACGTAGCTTATTTCTAGCTCATCTCCCAACAATGGCTTAAGCAGAACGACTAGAATTACGTCTGACGACTAATCGTATCCTCACTTATTGCCATCTTGCAATTCATTACGGGCAACCATTCGTGAATAATTATCTTGAATCATAGCAAAATTGCAGCGTCAAAATTACACGGAACATTAAACGCACGACGCGAAATGGAGGCCGTAAAGAGTGCCGTGTCACGCAGACACAGGAACCAGTGTCTTTCAAACGTTGTGCAACGATTACGTAGACTTGATGTAATAGGCGCGAACAAATTGTCGAGCGCGCGTAAAAAGATTTTACGACCCAAGATTTACATATAAGGTGAATTTTCTAGGTTCTTCTTTCCCTCTCACGTGAAATATATCTCTGTGTTCTTACGTGTGTTCAGACAGCGCCGCCCTGGTTACACAGGCGGTAGGGTATCCCAGATACATATCCCGTAATTAAGATTATTGATGCAACAGTAAAGGTGCTTGCGACGCAACGGATACGGACTATAACGATAATTTACGACGGTCGAATCGGGTATTATACGTATCCACGTGCGGAAGCGGAAGTTTAAGATAAATCGCGGTGAGCTGTGGGATGATTAGGCGAACGTGGGATTAGGTTGCCACGCAGCCCAGGTCTACAACTTGGCCGCTAGCACAGTTAGGCGCACACCATGCTACTATCGTCACACATTCAGCTCGACATATCATTCGCAGAAATCGCATATGCATTATACCTACATGTACACGGTGTCCATGTTACCACCAAGTTACATACACACACGTTACATAGACACATCAGGCCTCTGGTTACCTGCGGCCATTCACAGTTTTAGATTAACGTCGCAACACTTGCGGGAAATTTACTCATGTTTCACCTCATGGAAAGAATTGGCTAATTCAATCGAATGTTATCGGTTGTTCTTGAAATTCGGAGCTTTTTCAGAGAAATCTAGTCTCTCTATTAAAGCTATTTTCCATTATACAAAATCAGTTGTGGATTTGTAATTATATTAATTACTTTGTACGCTTTAATGACATCGACATAATCATAATTATTCATGATAACGCATACATATTCATATATAAATCACGGCTGTTCTCATACATATCATAACGAATTCGGAATTTCGTCGATCTTTGTAAAATTCCATTGTTTCAGCTCCAATAAGTTTACAGCTTCCAATATTTTTTTTACGCTTATATTTATCCGCGTACTCAGCAGATTGATGATAATACCTGGACATAGCGCGGAATTAACTTTTATGCAAAAGCACGTATATATCACATGCATACGTAAATGGTATGTGGATGTTTCCTGAGCTTCTTTCTAGGGCTGTATTAGCTTTTCCGTAGCTCGTCCCATTTCCATTCTCGTTAATCATGCGCGCACTTCCGTATGTAGATATGTGACAATCGGATCTATTCCTTTCCCGAATATGGACCCGTGGGAAATCTATTCCAACGACTTGTAACTTTTACGCATGGCGACTGTACAATCAACTTCCAATCGCGATGTTTTCTCTCTTCGAAAGTTGTATAAAAGTTTTCTGTGGATATAAATAATTTTGTTCGCTAATGGCGTTACCCTTGAATTCGTAAATAAACCACGTCAGTCATTACCGAAACTTGTACGTAGAAGCGAAAGAAATTAATCGTGTTTCTCACGCGATACATTTTATTTCCACTAAGTTCAATAATTACAAAGCACGCCGAAATTCTGAAGTTTTATCATCATAAATCATCACACACGATACGTGTGCCGAAGCGATTTTCACAAATATACGTATCTCATAAATCGCACATGTCATGTATTACATATCACGCATTAGATATAAATCTTTCCTAGAGTATCTCGTGTAATGAGCTTCTAATTAATTGATGGCGTTACAAGTGGATGATAAGTGGAACCGAGAGAGGAATTATTGCAATATTATGACTGACAGTATTTAACAATCATTTCCAGCTAATCGGTCGACTGGTAAGAATAATTTGCACAAATTGGTAAAAGGAAAGTTTCTCTTTTTTATAGATATTTTTTTTACATACACACGCTGGCCGCAGGTAAAATACAGAACACAGGGCACAGAGCAGAGAGCTTTATCGTGAGTATGTCTTCTCGTCGAGACAAGACGACGGCGAAGTTTCGCATAAATTTTTCCGCGACCCCGATCCGGTTCGATGCCAAGGAATAGTTTGCTCGTAAAAATAGTGTGATCTAACTTTCAGCCAGTAGTCGAGATACTCGACGTCGTGCAGTACACTGAAAGAATCATTCGAACGTAACTACATTCTCTGATATCTCTTCGCGTGTTACAAAGTCTCGACGAGTGGGCACTTAAAATCGCACCTGCATATCACCGATATCGTTTCATTAAGTGTCATATCATTAACAAGCGGGGCGAGCGCGTTCGCACTCACCCCTCCTCGATCGATGTAGTACAGCAAAGGTTTCTTAAGGCTTCTCAACTTAGCGAATAGCACCGTCAATTGACGACTAGTGTCTAAGAGAATTAAAGCAAAATACATTGTTAAGGCCTAATAGATAAAGGAAAAACTTGTTAGAGTGTAATGAGTAACACAGATACAGATAACACATACAGACGCATTTAAATACGCTCACTGAGAGGTCAACTTTTGGTATTTGTAACTGCTATAATTATAATTATTACTACTATAATATTGGTAATAATAATTACATTTATAGTTCTCTAACAGATATATATATAATTAGCAACTGAAAATAATTACAGTTATTGTTACCGTAAATATGGTTTCAGTTAATATAATTGAGCTATAATTATAATTGTTTTCAATTACCAACTATATGTATGTTTTGATAGGCCTGTACATACATTTATTATTACTAACATTATAGTAATAATCGTAATTATAGCAACGTGCAAAAAGAAATGTTTTTCTCAGTGCAGTTAGGTTTTCGTTGTTAATTGTGTGTAAACGCTTGCCAGAATTATATTCGCGAAGCGATACTATATTCTGTATAGATATATATCTACTATTGAGTTGTATGTATGTTTCCTTGCCTTTGAGCGCGTCTCTGTTTATATATATATATATATTTATATTATTTATCGATCATTCAGTTTATCGGGAATAAATTAATTCCGTTACTCTATGAATTTCCGCATGTTGACAAAAATTATGCTTGGAAACATCGGAAATGTCGCATCTTAATCTAATTTCGCTACGAGGCGAAAAATACCGAGTTGACCAGCTCTAATTAGCTGTTGCGCAGTGAAATTCATATATATATTATGAATAATTAATCTGCGTATCGTTCCGCCAGCAGAAAATGTCACTTTACACCACAAATATGTAGGATGAATTTTCGAGCCACTGATGAAACCGGTTCCGCTTTGTGAGATAATAAAGATTTTTCGCGCGACCTGTATTCGAAATTTCACGGTTACATAATTATTCTTTTATTTTCATAGCGTAGTATTATATAAAGCTTGTGTTACGGTATTTTTTAAATTATTTCTTTTTCAGTTAAATGCAATATTTATTGTTGATTAAAGCGTTCTCATTCGACTTGTTACAAATACGAGGTCATACATAAGTGTATTGCGATAATGAGAATTCAGCTTCATGTTTATTTACACACATTCCGACGAGACGTTCTCAAAGGCCATCATTTCGTGATTAAACGTAAAAATGAAACGAATACCGTGCTCCAATGTTATCTAAGCTTTTTAAGCGATCAGAGGAAAAAAAAAAGGAACCCCTTTCCGCGGAACTGTTTAAAAGAAAGAGAGAACGAGAACGAGCGATAGAGTGGGAGAAAGAGAGTGAAAGAGCGAGAAGTACGAGAGTGACGAAAAATTGTAATTTGAGTAAATGATGAAGTAAAATTGAGTGTGGAAGACGTGAGAGAGAGTGTGGGAAAAAGAGACAGCGTTAAGGGACGAAATACCTGCGGCTCTAACTCTAAATACTTATTACACTTGTTATGCTATCGATAAGTTTATATTATATCTCTATATCGTGACAGAATTTACGAGGTATTGTACGTGATATTATATTTATACGGGCTGTTACACACTCTATCTCCGAAACTTCCATTTCATCGCGCGGCCGAGCGAACGTGAGTAAGTACATGAAAAAGCGCAGGAGAGTAAAAAAAAAAGGGGGGAGAAAGAAAGGAAAAAAAAAGGCGGATATTCTCGAGAAAGCGAAGCATCCAACATGTCAGTTAATACACGTATATATATCCCTTTCTCTTCGGCGGGAGGTATCCATTAGTCCACGAGATTTCGGCGTCTGGAGCCGAATCTCTATTAAGAGAAATTGTCACTATGATGGGAAGTATAGAGAGACGACCGAGGGAAGCTTGATTCGAGAAAGACCAATATGGAAGAGGGGTCAGGACCTCGGGGCTAGTGGAGGCACGAAAACCTGGACCAACAGAGAATTTATCGCGAGCCCATCGTGGAACTTACGAACGATCGAGCCATGAATCCAGCCAGCTGACAGACGACAAAATGCCGGTGCTTCTTCGAGGTCGCCGGCGATGGGCCGAAGGTTGATTAACGGCGACAAGCGAGACGAGAATAGGTTCGACCTGTCCGACGAACGAGAAAGGGATTAAACGTGGAAAGTGGTAGTCCGCGCAGTTGGATTGCGAGAAAGAGAGAGAGAGAGAGAGAGATAGGAAATAGAGAATACATTTACATCGATGTAGTCAGCAGAGTTTGGGAGAAACTGCGATTCGAGGAACAATAGACGGGCGGAGAGGAAAATGCGACTGTGAGTGCGAAATGCGGACGAAGCAATCGCAGTCGGATGCGGGCGAAGGAAGTTCTGAATGTAAATCAAGCGGTCGGAAGAAAAGAGAGAAGATGAAGAAGTCGATTCTCCGCGATGGAGAAATCGCTCTTTCAAAATCACGCGCGAACGATAGCCTTCTCTCTTTCCTCCTCTCTGCGGCAAGCTGACGTGCAGGAAGGCAATTATTTGACGATGTTCCCTCGCGTCACCCGACGATTTCCTCTGCGCCCATCTTCTCATTCCGTTCCGTTCGTAATTTTTCTCTTAGGTCTATTGCGACAGAGCGATTTAAAGGCAGAGCATTGTGTATGCGTGCGCGCGCGGCCACGGAAATCAAAGCGAGAACTTCATCTCGCAGTTTTGTAATATCCAACGGCAGCCGAGCGGTTATTTGTCGCTTACAGCGCAGAAAATGAGAATTTCCCTCAAGATCGATCATCGCTCGTTTCATCCCGTTGTTCTTGCTCGTGTTGTCTTCCTCGCGCCATTCCGTGGTCGCGCGGCGTTTTTCTTTTCTTTATCCAAGACTGTAATTATGCGAAAATGAGAAAAAGGACCCTGCGCCACACATTGCGTTCGCGCGATCGGCATCGCGCGCCCTCCATTTCGTTTTTTGAACTGTTACCGAGCTTGTTTTTAATAAACTTGTTTTTTTGTTTGTTAGAACGGCAGCGGGCCGGGCGGCGAGTCCGGTGGACGAGCGAACGGGTGAGTATTATTTCCTAATTAAGTCTTTAATCCTATAATTACACTCTCATATCGCATCAATTTCTATTTGAAGCGTAGAGATTTTACATTTTCAGATTTTACATTCATCTCTGAAATATCACTTCTAAAATTTCTGAAATATCATTTTTAAAATTGTGGTCGTCATAGATATTTTAACGCATGTAGCAGCATTACAAACAAAAATATCAAATATATGGAAAAAAATAAATGTGTTTACATTGAGGGAAAAATGTATTAAATTAAAAAACTTTAAAATTTTAAAACAAATAATTGTTTGGATAGTATACCAATACTTGTTTACAAAAAATAAATATTTGCTGAATAAAAAATAATAATTAAATTCAATTAATGGTTCTTGTATCAAATAAATGTATGTTTATATTCAGTTGATATTCAACTAACATTACTCACAAACAAATATTTATTAAAATTCAGTACATTTTGCTGTCAGTGTACTTTCTCCTCCGATGCTTCGTGTTTTAATGAATCTAATATGAAGAATAAAAAAATAAATTTTATACGCAAAAAAATTGAAGAAATATCTATATCGATTTTTCTAACAGATGATTTAAGACATTTCAATCATTTTTATATCAAACAAGATGAAATCGGTAGTAAAATTTCTTTCAACTCACAGTTATACACATCAATATTTCCGATGAATTTCCGCTTTGAATCACACGAATTGAGATGTATTTCACAGTATATATATTATTACTCGACGTGCAAAACAATATTGAACCACGAAAGTGGCTCTTACATCTCGGGAAAACCCAGATGCTCGCTATATTTTATCGTGTCATTTCCTTAAAGATCTTTATAATATCGCGATGTTTACCCATATTCTGTAAGTTATATCCGTCCGATAGAACGAATATTGGTCGTATCATTTTAATAAATTGTGTAAAGAATGAAGTTTAATATTATAAAATTTATCGTTGAGATGTTATCGTTAAATAATTTTATGATTTATTCTAGTTTTCGTGCGTCTCATTGCAACGTTTCTAAACTTATGAATAACTCAGGAATCAAAAAGTGTCGACGAAAAATTCCAATTATAATTTTATTCTTACTATGATGCAGTGAAGAACAGGTTTATACTTGCGGAAACTTGGATTTTCTAAAAACTTTCTAACGAGCACGAAATTTCCATCGTGTTGCCAGTAGATTTTCAAACATTCTAAAGGGATCTCGACTAGAACTATAACTATCTTAAGCCTGCAGTTTGATTCAAAAGTTTAGTTTGTTTTCAATCCACATGAAATCGATCTTAAATTCTACGTGCAAACGCTTTATCGATGTGCTCATTTTTTTATATTTACACCGCTCAAACATTAGAATCTTTAATTGGTGTCTTTGAAGTTATTTTTAAAGTATTCATAATGTTCAAGTCAAGAAATTATAGTTGCAAAACGCGTCATAATAAGCACTAATAACACAATGATAAATATTAGTGATAACTATAAAAATACGTAAAACTTCATGATTAGCACAAGCTTGTTTGAACAAAAGCTAGACGCAATGATAATGCAGACTCGTGCTGATTCCGAAATCTTTTCTGTTCCAGACATCCAGGCGACAATCCCTTCTACAGCACCATCGACAGCATGCCGGACATTCGACCGCGCCGGAAGTCGATACCATTGGTTTCCGAGCTGGTAGGTAGCCGATTGCCCATTAACACCATTCCGCCATTGTCTCCGCGTATATATATATATACATATGTATAAGTACACCGTGTACACACATACATATATGTACATTGCCTGGACCGTGTCCATACATATATATTTGTCGGAAATAATTATACGATCCGACGAAACGTGTCTCGTTGTTGTCGCTATCGTTATTAATGTCGTCGTCATCGTCGTCGTTCTCTTCACTTATGACCTGTGACGTCGTCGAGATGTAACTGAAAAACGCGATCTCCGCTTCCGGGTAGAGCGGCATGAGTTCGAGCTCTTTCAATCTTCGTGGCGATTATGCGGCTGGTTGAATTTAATTAATTCACCCGACTAGCTCGAGGCCATCTCTTGATGCACGCGGCTATTTTAGAATTTTAACGCGAGGCCCCTTTGGTGCGCTTTGCAATTCTGTGTTCCGCGTTTGCACCGACAGACTGAAACAGAGCTGGAATTAATTACCGCGATATGTCCGACGTGTGCGCTGTTAGCGATACCTACGCGAGATACGTGAAAGCCCATTGAACGACAGAGTATAAATTATAATCGTAAAGGTTCTCTCCTATGTGGTACGCAGATACGTGAACATTTTTAGAAACTATTTCCACAATATAACGGAATATTTTTCATTTATAGTTTATGCAGGTCCCGTAAAGATCGTAATAATGCTTAAGAGGGGATTCCTAAGATAATTTGAAAAGATGAAAATTTTACCAAAATGTCGAGGCTAACAGTTTTTGATTATCATAAATATTTAAAGTTAGTTAATTATACCGTATCTAAAATTTGCATATTCAGATGTTGTACAATGCAAAATGCTAAAAGCGAAAGCTAATTATTGCTACTGCGTTAGTACAACACTCTAAAGTATATCAGTATGGGTTTAACGTTATGCAGTGTCTATATAATTCTCATGCGTTAGTGTTAATATTAACACATGATGTGGATTTATAATCTCTGATGTTCATGTCAACATCGTGATATTGATTTAAAATCCAAGGGGGTTAAATCCACACCATGTTGATGTTAATATTGATACGCTCAGAACTTGTATATATACAGATACCGCATGATATTAAATCCACACCAATATTTTTTAGAGTGCAAATGGAATTGTCGTGTAGAAACGCGGGTAAGGTATTACTGGCTAACGCAGTAAATCGTATCATGTGAGATGTAACCGATTTAAGTGTCGAAGCGAGCTGTAAAATATAAACCAATATTCGACATACCGATCAATCGGGTGGCACGTGCACTCGATTATGCTAATACGTTCAATAATACATATCCGACGACCACGAGCGGTATCGTTACTTTGCATTTAATTTATCTTGCCACGTTTTTAAAGAAAAAGCTGCAAAGGACTGTCCTCTCTCAACTTCTTTTATGAATATATTAGTGAACGCAGCAGGAAATTATAACTGAAAGTTATCTAGAGCTTAATTAGTTTGTCATCCAGCGAAAACGCAATAGCTACGTTTTCTCGATTACAAAACAGCTATCGCTTCTTGTTTTAACTTTATTTCCATCTCGCGAGATGACGACGACGACGACGTTCTAAAATACCTTCGTCGCGAGATCTAACTCTGTGTATCATGCACGACGTATCCGAGAATCTACCGTGGGACGAAAGCAAAGAGGATAAAACAAATCATGAATGGCATTTTCGTTTTCAAGACGAAGCGGAAGATCTTCAGATACGGCTCGTAACAAGCGTGTATCTCGTCGTGACCTAATTGCGTGTTTTACGTTTCAGTGTTACCGTCGTTTCCTGCGACGAATCGAATTGCTAATTTTTCTAAAAGCCATCGCAATGCTCCAACGAACAAATCTGACGAAATATTTCCTCTCAATGTAATTCCTCTTTTTCCCTGAAAATTCCAAATAAAAGAAATACTTTACATAGTCCTTTGATAATTACTCTACCTATTAATGTCCTAAATATATCCATGAATAAATGAATAAAATAAAATTCATTGATTCGTTAAATGTGAATAATACGACTGAGAGATTTCATTATTTCAACGAAATTTAATCGTGCCAATGACGATTATGTTCACAATTGGCAAGAGCGTTTCTGCTGCAAAATTTAAATTCACAATTCGCTGATGCGATTCGTACTCAAGCGGTGCCTTTATATCTTCGATCGGTCGAAAATACTAGAAAACTCGCGATTTGAAATTCGGATTTGTCGATATATTCGCGACCATTTATCTCGCTGGCTATACATAAACAACGTGCAGAATAAAGACAAGTAGTCGCAAACTTTCTTAAGTAAATCACATCCTCCGCGATTGCGTATTTTAATCAATAAATCGATAAAAATAGCCAATCGAGTTTTATTTACAAAAGAAAAAAAAGGAGTGTAAAACAATGACACTGAGTTGTTTATAAAGTGTAAAGATATTCTGCACACTGGTTTCATCTCGATTATATACACGATAATGACGCACGTGCTCGAAACGATAATAAAAATGTCTTGTCTACGTCATGGATGCCATTGTAAGCTAAAAGCTCGCGTGTGTGCAACTAGTGCGTGATGCTTTAAATGAAATTCTTAAGTAGTTTATCGATCGCGCTCCAGAGAAAAGCCTAGTGGGAATAAGTGTGTCGCGGAAAACGTGATTTAATTTAATAATACGAAAGTAAAACGGTAGTAGTAAAATGTAATTTTTATCAGAACAAAATAATGGAAAATTGAATTTTCTAATTAACCCAAAAATGTATTTAACGCGTCCCATTTTGAAAATTGTAGATTTGAGATCACTTAAGAACCTTAATTACATTTCCCAACGGATTTCATATTTAATTCAGTGTTAAAAAAGAATCGATTTATCTTTCCTTTTAAAAAATAGCATTGCACTCCAGTTCCAAGTATAGATATCCTTCGTCATCTTTAGATCCCGTAATCCGATGTCTGTCTCCCTGTATGTTTGTCTCCTTGTTTAATGTTAATATAATTGTTGTGCATATCTCATATAACCCTAGAATCCCAAAGACTCGCGACGTGAAATATATTTACATGTGGTATCGTCACATGGAAAAAATTGTCCAGGCAGTTCGTAAAAAGCGCAGAAAAGATTACTGGGTTATAACCGCGAAAATGCTTGCGTTATTCGTCGGAAAAATTGCAATAGCAGGGACGAACCACGCATCGCCTATTCAATGTCGAACTAACGAAATTGACTGATCACGTGTAAAACGCGATTATCGCCCAGTAATTTCGATCGTTTAAATTCACCACGGAGATATAAATTTCTAAAACGCAAATTATCAAAACCTAATCTTCAACAAAAGAGGATAGCTCTGTTTTTCATGTTTTTCTATCGCGTAATTATTTCTTCGTGATGAATCAGTCCTAATTAACGTCCGTTAATTAATCGTCTTTGTGCCTCTCTTGTGTCTAACTTTTAAAACATCTATATCTATATCGTAATTTAACTAAAACAAAATGCAAGTGACTACATGTACTAATCGGCATATAATGCTATTTTCTTTGTTTGTTCTCTGTGGCGCCCGTTGTTGTATCCACCTGAACACCTGAAAAAAACAAAACCACTCACTGAAAAAAACCTCTCAAAAAATCTCAAAAACTCTACCTCCAGGTCTTGAAGGTACTAATTAAATGCCTCCTTAGCCAAGTCAATAAAAGCTTGCTTGAACGTTTGCATGTGAATTTTTAATTCTCATTCTCACTGTCTATATGCTGTTATTTTTTTACTTTTTATTTACATCCTTTCGTTTGTTCTACGCGCAATTTACATTTCTCTCTTAGTTATTTGCTCTCGATTGGTTTATTTCTAATTCGTTGTATTTTTTTTCTGCTGATTACTTGCTATAAAGGGATGTGCATGCTTCCCTCGCTGCGAATCGTTGAAAGTTGCGCTCTTCTCGATGGAATAGAGTCAGCGGTGTAGAAACTTCTTGATTACATCTCTAATTTAATATGACTCTGTTACATGTGTATCTACTCGTTAGTAAATAGGTACCGTAATTTTGTTATCTGCGGAACATGCAATTTCTACCTCCGATGTATGAAATATCGAATGTGAGAAAATAATAAATCAAATCTCTAGCCACTCGTTAAATTGAACACGATTATAGTCGGAGAGACAAGAGATGTTTGCACTTCAACGAAACGCATTGTTATATGCTTTTTTGATGACTTATTCGTAACTTTGTGTTCCGCATGCGAATGTTTTTACAGTTATTTCGATTAGGAAGTGAATAAAAAATTATGCAAAAACGGATTTAACAATTCGAAAAAATTTTTCTAAAATAATTATCTATTTCGCGTGCGTTCAAACTTGATCAATGTGATCATCCAGTAGTTTCCAAGCTGTCGATAAAAACGATAGTCCCATCAGATTTTGTTCAACCTTGTAACGGTATAATGTCCCTCACCTGTATACGAAATCGTTCACTGTTCCAGCATCGATATTGCATGAACGTCTTGATAGTTGTTGATATAATAACATGTGTTAAGAGAAATTATAAAAATATTATACGAGTCTCGTAAGTAGATATTTTGATGAAAGAAAATTTTGAAGGCAATGTGTTTTATAGTGAAAGCTTTCTTCGATTCGCTAATACTATTTCCGTTTCTCTCATCTCACTCCTTCGCTTCTATCTCTTGACGAAAGGAAACGGGAAAAACGAAGCGAAGGAGATGACTTGATAACATCGTTAAGAAAAATGATATTGCGCGAGATTCTCACAAGAGACAGAATTAAATTGCCTTGGTGCCCCTCTTCCCGTGCTGCGTCGCAATATCCCTCGTCTGATCAGAGGACGCATTAGAAAAACAACGTCGCAACGGCATACGTGGGTTATAGCCGATAAAAGTGATATTAGCATGTACAGAGTAAGCGCTTGATCGTCAGGCTCAAACAATAGCGCATGCACGGTTCGCGGGGCTCCGTGTATAATATCTTAATTAAAATCTATGCTAACCACAAATTCTATTCGCGCACCATACTTACCAAAAATACCCATAAGCTAATTAGAATTAGATTTTCCTTCCGTAGAGATTCACCTTAAGCTCTATCTCTTTTTCACTCTTCGTCTCTCTCTCTCTTTTACTCTTCTCTATCATCGCGTTATTCCATCAACTGATTTACATATCTCCTGACGTTTCCGCTCCATTCGCTTCTTGGTTCTTTACTGTCTTCTCTTACTATCGTTCTCTTCGTTCTCTAATTTCAATATTAGATTCATATATATATGCGTTCCCAATCGCACATGCAAATCTACACCGCATTGAAACACAGTGCTCGGTCTTATTAAGCAGGGGTCCAGCCTTTGATTAGCCTCCAGTACAATTTCCGCCATGGTTTTCGACGAACGTATAATCCAGATAGCATATAATCCAGATCTTATTGAGTTGAATCTCACTGCCGGTCTTAATATTTGCAACCTTGTTTGTTAACCACTACATTAATTTTCTCTATGCACGCGACTATGCGCAAAGATAATCGGACAGATATTATATTAATCCGCAACGTTTGCACGAATAAATATCCTGCACCTGCTCCGACATTCATCATAAAATATGTTCAAACGGCGCGGTCGGTAAATATTCGTTGAATTTGGGAATTCTATTTCGAAAACGTGTATGTTGGATGTGATATGTAAAAATGTCAAAGTTCGCGATTACATAAAACTGTTGAGATTAAATATAGAATATAGAATAGCATTTTCTGTAACATTTTACGAAATATTTCTAACGAGCGTTCGATGTGTATATATATTATAAATAACTCACACTTATACTCGCTTCATAAAACTTGTAAATAAAAGTTTAACTTTGTCGATATTTCACTTGGCATGTAATATCACCGCTTATACATCACAAGATTTTTACGTTATAAGATTTCCCTTCGGCTTTCAATTTGTTTCTATCTCGCAAGTTTTTATTATATTACTACAACAGATGCAGTTTAATCTTGATGTGAAGTTGTTTCTTTGGAAATGTATATACTCACGTTTGATTGATTAATATTAAGAATTTCAAAATATATATATATATCTTATCACTTTTGAATAGTTCTTGTTATTTGAGAAGTCAGTGTCACTCACCTTTATTTTAACTCGTAAACAGTTTTGATCTCGATGTCGATAAATATCTGTAAATAACATTTTTCAAAGACTTCTCCGTATTTTCATATTCGTTTACATACGTTTCTTCACGTCTCTCGATTTATTTGATCAATTTTATGCTTTTCTTTGATTTTTTTTCTCGCTTTCCTCTTTCTCTATCTCTCTCTTTCTCTTTTTCTTTCTTCCTTACAGTTTCTCAGTCCCAGGACTATCATTTATTACTCGATAGAGAGACTGGAAGGTATCAGGTACTATTATTTCATTATCAGATGCACATTAATTCCTATCTTTTCTCAGACCATGGCAGCGACGAAGAGGAACGCTGGTCTCACATCCGCCGTACCTCGAGCGACGCTGAACGACGAGGAGCTGGTAAGGACTTACCCTTTAGTCATATATACTTCACCCTTACCACTTCATGTCACCAGTTAATAAACCAAGAGAAACATGCTTACCCTGTAAGAGGAGGGTTGGCTATCATCGCGTCGTCCCGCTGATGTTTAAATAATCTTTTTCCAACGACTAAGCTCTTTTTCATTGGCATTTTTTAAAGTTACCATTACGTGGACGATGCAATTTACTATATTAATTAGTGTTACATAAATCACACAGCGAAGCTTAATTACTTTCTTTCTACGTGATGTACTTCATTCGGAAACCCACGCGCAGTGAATGAAGGATGAGAGAAAAGTTTTAAAAGCGAAAGGACGTTTACTTTCTAATTGCAAGGCAGAGATAATATAGCAAGGAGTAATATCAGAAGAAATAGGGAAACGGATGTCAGAGAGAAATTAGATCGTACATCATTTAATTTTAAGTTTCAATTCCGGTAAGAGACCGGCGCCCAAAACTTAACTTAATCACTGGGTTTTCTTTTCTTTTCATACGAAACGTGCTGCATTTTATCCTCATTTCCACGCTATTTTCTTTCACGTAAGTGTGTTCTAGCCAGTTTCGGTTCTGGATCTCCTTATTTCTATTTACTCCTCTCCTTACACTGTATTATTTCGAAATAACACGTAGCGACCTAGTGTAAAACATATTAGCGGCTAGGATACCGTGATACGCATTACGTATGTACTAAAGAAATATATGCATATATATGCATTAGATGAGAAAATAGTGATCGAATCGTATATATATATATATATATATATATATATTAGGATGTTCATAGATGAGTCTACACAGTCTATATAAGGGTAGAATCACGACGGAGGATACCGTATCAGAGAGAAATAGCTATAGGCTAGTGCTAGGAGTTTCCGATTTCCGTGACGTTGGATGTTCCTCGTGTATCGAATACCTGGGTGTCCTTTCCAGATCGCTTTGACACACGTGCAATATTCGATAACGAGATATCGATGCCTTTCTCAGATATGTAATTTACTAAAGCACCTTGACAAACGTTACAAGTGTAATAAGTTAATACTGGTTGAAATTTGCATAATTTATTAGCCTTAGACGTAAGATTTAGGTACGCAGAGTGCTCTTGCTAACAACGCTAAAATATTCGACTGGAAAAATTCTTTCGACATTTCCGATCATCTGAAGAATATCGAGGTAATGTATTGAAAGGTAACTCAACCAGTCGCTTATATACATTCTTACGTTGGAATGAAGATATACGGATTTTAAAAAATTCATGCACCAAGGAACATCTCGAGTTCACACGTTAGTACCATAGTGCTTAGCGGATCGATGCTTTTACACCTTCGTCCTTTCGCTAGATAGTCTAAAGATATCGCCAGAAAAGTCTAAGGATATATATAGAAAATATCATTTGCTCTAAAACTTCTTCACGTACCACAAGTACTGCTTTTCAAGGAAAAAAAAATATTTTTTTTTTTAAACGAAAAACAAGGTAGAGCGCGAAAATTCTAGATGTCCAAAATGAAATGTGATGATCTCCTTAGGATCGAGGAGCTCGCGTACGCTCGTGAAGCTCTCATAGGTAATCCTATCTCACAAGCATGAAAAAAAGATATCCAGAAGAGAAAGAAAACTGATAGGAGAGATGTTCTCGAAAATCTAAAGCCGAAATAATGACGCAGTCATTTTGTTTTCGAAAGTCACGAGCAAGTAGGAACCTAAAACAGTTTTTAGCGTATCCAATTCGCTTTTATTGGAACCATAGCAGGCTTTCCTTTGTGAAACCTATGTCTGCGTATGGTTTGCGTGCACATGATTATGTAACTAGAATCCACAAAGGCACTTCAGTTAATAACTGAATCCATGATAGAGTTTTTGCGAGAAAGATCGGAATGGACAAAATCAAAATGCTAATCCTTCGGTATTCCGTTTATAATTTGAAAATTTTACATTGAAGGAAATATACTTTAGATAGATAAGAGTAACGCGAAGCACAAGTAATAAATTAAAAGAGTTGCTTTCTTAAAAGTTTATGTGATAAAGCTGTTTCATTTCTTCAATCAAAAATGGCCTCAATAATGTAATACCTGATACAATTTTATTACAATAGTTCGATCGATTGTTTATACGCGAGTAATAGAATATTTTATATTACGTTAATGGAAATTCATTTGTCACTTTATCATATGCTGTAAACGTTGGGAGTTCAAAATACATCTTTTCTATTTGCAATAAACAGAATGTTCGTAAAACAATATCTGAAATTTAATAAACCATGTAAATACGTTTCATATTTTACGTCGTTTATTAAATTTCAGTTTGAATGGAAAGAATGATTTTTCTAAAATATCTAAAAATTTAGCTAAATACAGATTTGAATACAATATTTTTTTTAATTTAAATAATTAAACTATTTTAATTAATATTAAAATAATTTTGTTGAATTAGCAAAACAATTATGTAGGTCACTTGAGCATAATGGGAAATGCTGCAAAGTTTTGGCATTCAATTAGCTCGTGCATCCTACATAATTATTTTGATGGTCTAACAAAATTATTTTCAGACCTATATCTACCTAACCTTTTAGCAAAGTAATTCTTTCCATATAATATTGAAAATTTTGACATATCAGAAGGCATCGACTACCAAAGGATTAGTAATTCACGATAATATCCAACGAACCGTTTAAACTCCTCAAAAGTCATAACTATTACGAGCGAAGAACTAAAGTAGAAAAATAAATGTTTGCATAAACCGCCCATCTGCAGTATCTTATCTTTCCCTCTTTCTTTCTTAATATAACGGCGATGCAATCGCATAATGAAACACCCACAGAAGATGCACGTGTACAAGAAAACTCTGCAAGCGATGATCTATCCCATATCATCAACCACTCCTCACAATTTTGTCACCTGGACGGCCACATCACCGACGTACTGCTACGAGTGCGAGGGTCTTCTCTGGGGCATCGCTCGACAAGGAGTGCGATGTATGGAGTGCGGTGTCAAGTGTCACGAAAAGTGCAAGGATCTTTTGAACGCCGATTGTTTGCAGAGTGAGTAACGTCAATCTATATTTCGATTTTCTCTCAAGCGCGATTTCCATAATATAAAATATATTTATCAAGGATCAATGTATTAATTTTATTTCGGTTAACTGATCACTGAAAAAGAATTTACTAAATTTTAATAAATTTGTTTGAATAGTACTAAATATTTACTGAATGTAAACCTGTAATATATTTATTTGGTACAAAAACTATTTATTTAAGTATCATTTTTTTTATTGATGAATATTTATTTGTTATAAGCAAACGTTTAATTGATATTACTTAAACAAATATTTATTACAATTTAGGAAATTTTTTTCAGTCACGTTATTAATTAACAGGTTTTAAATAAAATTTATAAATTATTTTTATATTTTAATGAATTTGAAGCTATTGTATAAATGTATGTCGGCCGCCCCGAGATCACATAACTTTTCCTTTTTCAAGCACGTAATTAAAAACCTTGAATTTATTTATTAACTGGGCAGTAATAAAATCAATTGTCCCTCTCGACGGGACAATAAGAATTAAATGAAATCGAGAAAAGTTTCGCAATTAAGCAAAGTGTAACTGATAATTCTGAACAGATATACATCTAAATTACTATTTTCTGTCTTTGCTTTCGCTACGGATTGAGTGTCTCGCTACACTTACGCGAATTAATTATTAATTTGCCCTACAAGACCTCCGTCCGTTGATTCTGCCAGTTATAGTGCTATTTCCATCGTCTGCCGATGTCTTGTCAATAAACGGATATTACTCTCGTATTCCATACAAAATCGATTTGTGACGGAATAATCGAAAGATTATTGATAAACGAGCGATTGTTAAATCGCGCAATTGAATTTCACACGGATTGAGTGTCTCGCGGAAAAATCAATTTTATGTAGGCGCAATACGTTCGCGAGGCCGCTTCGCATTTTGGCTTGATAAAAGTATCCGCAATGACGTGACAGATTTTATAAACCAATCTCCAATGTCCGGAAATCGGGAAGTAATGACACTTTTAACGTCGACCCGTCTATCAGACTTTCAATTTGATTCCGGTGATCTTCGCGTTCTCTATAGGTGTCCTTTTCGTCTGGATACTATTCGCTATCGATTCGTGCTAGCACTCCCAGACTAATGATTCCCAACCTCTTCCCCTCTGCTCTGACTCTGTCCTCGATAAAGTTTCTTTCCTTGATCGGACAGTCCACGATTAATTTACAGTCTCTCCGCCTCCGACTCGCCGCACGACAGTTTGCCTCGTAATTCCGTTCTCAATTAATTCTCCCTCATCCACCGCTATCCGTTGTAATTTCAATGTACCGGGTGTTTCGTGTTACGTTCCTTCCTATCGCTTATCTCCTTTCAGATTTCCCTTTCCTTCTCTATATCCCTATATGATTCTACAACAAGGATTTCCGGTAATAATTAAAATAGCCAATATCGATATAATTCAGGAAAGTTGTTTCGATGCATACCTTGATGTAAAATTCGAAACGTGTCTGACACCGCGTATTAGATTGCATACGAAATGTTTCGCTACCACGATATCGTTCTTGCATCTAACGTGTCTGATGTCCGATTATATATAATCAAAATTGACGCGTCTATTGTGTAACGCGCAGAATACATGATCATCTATCACGATCTATACGCGATATGCTATATTTTCCAATTTATATATTATTTTGTGAAACGCAATACCGTTATGCCGATGGTATTATTAGTATAGTATTTGGATGATACCAAAAAAGCTGGTATTACTTAATCACTGCCCATGATACGAATCATGATTTTCACGATGTAGAATTCTACCTCGGAAAAAAAATCGCGTATTTTTTTGTGAACGTTTTATCAGCTAATGCGATGAAAAACAGTGCGGTATCTGCACCGAGAATTGTGTAATAAATCTTCTTTGCGTGTAAAACACGCTTCTCTAATCTTTTTTTTCACTGGAGATAAAAGCGTTTTATCGACACCGTAGCGACATTGAGAAGATTGAGAATTAATGTGTGAATCAATCGAATTCGACCATAAATTTCAGTAATACATCTTTAATGATCCAACTAAATAACCATATATAAAATACTCGAATATATAGATCAAAGGGGCAACCACTAGCTGAAATATTGTCTCACAGATTATATGATTTCATCTGATTACAAATAATTTTTTTCACTACTATGAAGTAATGTGGTAAAATATACGATTTTATTTAATATTATACAATGATTTCTCGTGGTTGCATATATAATTATCGGATTATACATAGAGATTTTATATAAATTTTATAATGATTTCGAAGATTCTGTCCCACGATTACATCAAGTGATTACCCCCTCAATATAGATGCTTAATAATTAATTCCAAAATGTAATCTTGTTACGGACTCTCAGTATTCAAAAAACCAATGATGTTTGACAGGGCGAATGAAAGTACAGCGTGATAATTGGTACGCAAAGTAATCAAATAAAATTTCTTTTTACTCCTTTAATCCATATATCTGAAATACATTCAAAAATCAATAGAACGTTTCGACTTTCTTTGGAGTCCTCCTCAGCTAATACATAAATTAATAAAACTCCCCTGATTGTCCGATGTGAGTCACCATCAAATTCACAGATTTGATGTTGTAAAAATCTCAGCAATCAAAGAATACATCATAAGTTTTGGATCAAACATTAAAAAATTTTTAATAATTAGGTGTGATCTTAAATGTATATTAATGCTCCTGGCTATTCTTATATATAATATGCTGACAACATACTTGATAATATATTATTTCATATATTATTCCATCCATTTTATAGGGGCGGCTGAAAAGAGCTCAAAGCACGGCGCTGAGGATAAGGCGAATACCATAATCACGGCGATGAAGGAGAGAATGAAGCAAAGAGAACAAGAGAAACCGGAGATATTTGAACTTATTCGGTGAGTATCCGCTTACTGCGCGCTCGCTTCTTTTTCTTTTCTTCTTTTCCTCGCAGAGCAGAAGTAAATCCAACGACAACCGTACTGTAAATCAATAACAGTTCGGTTCGAGGAGAAATAGCGTCGATAGATGTATCGATGTGGTTTAACGATTTTTCGTCTGTCACTACTGCTCGCTATTTTTGGATCAGCAGATTCGCGGTCAGTCTCACTGGCGCTTTCGTTGCTCATTGTATAAAAATCTCATAAAGAAAATAATTCAATGTCGCCTGTGATTGCTGCAACGACGTACTTTTTCTTTTAACTGTGGATAAAAAGCCATGAATTAATTAATTGCCGTAACAACCCGTTTGAATCCCTTTTTCCATTCTACTCTCTGCTTTGCGGATTGTAAATGGTTCCGTGGATAAATCGCCACAGCGCGAGCCAGATCTATTGTATTTCACAAACTCAAACATAGGAAACCGTTAAAGGCCGTATAAACATCGTTTGGACGAATATTAATGCGTCACTACACACCCTCAGGAATAGCGTATTGTGTGAATGTTCGTGAGTAATGCCTTACAATAAACGCGGCAAACACGATTCGCGTTTCAGACTTTGAAGTTATCTTCGTGTTATCTTGGAGAATTTGTGTGATTTTACATCGCACTGGGTATTCCGTTACTGCAGACGTACCATCGATAGTCTTTCTATTCAAAACTTACAACAGATATATAATCGATAGTCTTTCTGTAAAACTGCCAAAAATAAAAAAAACACATTTTTAGATAATTTATAAATTTGTATATATTAGTAATTTGTACATTTGTTATATAAATTGAGAGACAGAAGTAAAAGTGGCGAAGAAAAATTAAGTAATACTATACAACGATTTTGTAGTGTAATAAGTCATTTCAGCATTCAGTTATAATAATTTCCGCAATATTATCGATTTAACGGGAAGGTAAAACCCGCTTCATTCAATAAATGTGTTATTGTTATGCAATCAAATAAGCTGTCAAAATTAAATAATCTCACAAATTAATATTGTCCAATCAATATAATCGGCACTGACATAAACTACAACGTGCATACATTAATATTATTCTAGTTCAAACTCTGAATTATATAATGCCTGGGAGATAGCGAAACAAAAATCTTTTGAGTGTTATTTGAAATTCGACTACAACTCGATAATATTGCTGATCGAATATTAAATATATTTATTTAAATAAATTCTGTTTTGTTGATGCGAAAATATAACGAGATCACACATCGAATAATTGTTTCCAGATACCAAAACCGACCTATTTGTGGTAAATGATAAATGGATAACACACACACGCGGCTTAGATACGTCAGCATCATTACAATAACCGTCTAATCGCATTTGCGCACCTTGCGTCAATCCGTCGCATATCTGCCATAATTAATTAAGCGTCGAGCTATTCGAGATATCTCCGTTACCCATGCTGCATTTCAATCTTATTACCGAGTATTGGCTTGTTATCGCGACGATTATAAATACCGACGGCGCGACATAGAGTACGGTTTCGTAAAAGCCTCGGTAGGCTAATGAAAATCAACGTTAATTAATATCGCTTGCGCGATCTGCATTTCAAGAGATCCATGTAAATGCCGATAAATCGGTCAATATTTGTACAATTATCAGTCATGTAATTAGCATATTATAGAACCTTTTTTAGATATGTAATCTCAAATTACATTTATATAATTTACAATTAACTGTGAAATAGCTGTTTTAGGAGATAATATCATGTTTCCGAATTATTTTTAACCAATTCAACGTAAACACGATGATAAATGTAGCAAACATTATAAACTTATTAATAAACGCGAATTAATCAATGCTCATTAATACTTACAGATATTTTTCTCGTTTCGGTCGAGCATTAGTAAACATTAGTAATTTAACTTATCACGATAATTAGCACGAGCGAAATTAGTGCGGAACAGCTGCAACGATCGTTATTACGTGCCAGGAAAAGCAGTAGGTCTGGTCGCTTCCGCAAGAAATACTGCAACGCAGAATGTTATGTCCGCAACGGTTATATCTATTACTGAAAATTAATTTAATATCCTAGGCGATAATAATTAGTTGTTAATTAAAACTGCTTGTACCTAGCGGCAATATATAGACTGGAATTAATCCATAATTAAATAAAACGCTTAGATCAATATGGCGATGCAGTGGCGACAGTGGTGAGCAAGGAAAATCATAAGGAGGAATTAACAAAATTTTCACCGTCACAGGCCCGATTTCGTCTTCTCTGAGGAATATAATCACGAACGAGCAATTCATCGTTCTCGTGCGAGTTGATCGATGAGCAGTCGTTTTAATTAGAAAACTGTTTTTGTTCGGCACGCGTATTAAAAATTTCCATTACCAAAACGCTCGATTACCGCTATTTTTCTTTTATTCGGAATAATTTATATTGGGAAAATTTAGCGAAAAACAGAGCCGTCTGAGCAAACTGCTGCAACTAATCCTACAAAGAGAATTCTCAAGCAGTCACGTAACGATTTGCTGCTGATAATAATCCTGTAACGTGTTCTGTTTCACGGAATGTGGACTAAATAAGCGTAAAAGCGAGCATAGTTTTTCAAACTAGAAAAGGATGACTACATTCATGTGCCGGTTGAAATTTCATTCGTGTTATCGCAAATATTTGTTTTTTTTTTTTAATTTTTTATTTAAATTCCTTTATTTAAATTCCTACAGACTGATAATAATATTTCGCGAAACGAAATAATCTTTCCTCGAGAATTCGCGGTAAAAAGAACTATTTTAGATGAAGTTAATCTCGAAACAATGATATATTTCACAACGAGAGAAATAGACGAGATCGTGGCCGTTGGCACAGCTTATGAAAGAGAGTCTCGTCGGAGTTTAGGTCAGTCTTCGGGGTCGACGAAAAGGCGCACTTGGGTCACATGATGGCGGTGGAGCAGTCGGTTTTGGACGGTACCAGCAAATGGTCGGCGAAGATCGCTATTACAGGTTTGTGGCCAGCTCGTGCTCGGCGATTCCTAAACTGGTCTTGTGCACTCTCCATATCCCACGCGACGAGCGTGTCATCAGTGTGGTGTTCGTCCCGATACATGATACATATGTGTGCTGCGTATGCCTATATATTTTGATCTGTGTATACAGTACGAGTCACCGTTATCTCCATATATTATGTCTATATATACATAATGCGTGTACGCACAAGATTACTTTGATTACTTCTTCTTCTTATTATTATTGTTATTATTATTGCCATTACACCTAGATCTGGTAATGGCATAATAATAACTAGCTCTTGGTGGCTGCCGCGCGTGTGGCTGTATTGTATTGATTGTGCCATGAATGTATACCGATATTGAGTAACAAATATCATTTTATGTAATCCCGGAAACCGTTCGACCATCGTGCGATAATATGGTTCATTTAAACGGAATTTAATCTCACGTTCGGACTACAAATTGCAATCTAAAACTTAGCTTTATCTGTAATTCATCCATTTTCTTTAACTTCTTCATAAGCTGAGTGTTATTTTATATCCAACAACTTTGTTACGAGCATAATCTCACAATGGACGAGCTATTTCCAATTCCCTCCTCAGAAACACCTTGACTTACATACCCTCGTAACTATTCCCACCCGACTAATGCAGATTACTGTATGTGTGCGCGTGTATGCCAGTATATGCTATGCTGCTGTTTTACATGTATGTGCTGGCGTTTTTATGATCTTACATTTGTCCGCTGGATGTGACAATACCGCGTGCTAACCGTTAGTGTACAACATTGTTTAATTGGACATTACTCGGTATTCGCCTCCTATCAGTGTTTTCCCATTTTTTTTTACCCCCAACGGGTACTTCCCTTCGCTCCAATTTCACGCCAATCCCAGCTGCCGCCGTAGCAACCAGTCTGCTTCAACGAGATCCATGAAATCGAGTTTGCAGACAGTTCTCTCCTCGTTCGCGCGCTCAATGCGCTATTTGCAATAGTCTCTTTTCCAGAGAACGAGTGGAGTTTCGTATTCCATCGGCGAAATGAAATCTCTCGCCGAGTCGGCCCGAGCGAATTTCTCCAGAAACAACACCCCAATTACCATCGTTTGGTGAAGTACTTATTTCCGGAAACCCCTTCAAACGCATCTTGAACCACCCGTTATTTCTCGTTAGTGAGAATCACCAGGTACACGTTTCTGATTCGAAATCCCATTCGTGCGTCACTCTGTTTATGCATCGATATGTTCTCGTTAGTGAGAATCACCAGGTACACGTTTCTGATTCGAAATCCCATTCGTGCGTCACTCTGCATCGATATTAGGATGTATGAGTTTCCGTAGTCCATGTACGTACTTATATGTACATACTCCCCGCGCAGCGCCGTCATGCGATCGCACTGGTCAGGTATCACGCAATGCTCCTCTCCTCCAAGAGAATTCAATCGAAAGTCCATTAAGGTCACGTGGCAACTTGTTGTGGCTGCAAGTATGTGCCGTTGCTATTGTCTAAAGCAAACTCAGCCCGCCTATAGCCATCGAGCTTCCATGATCGCGAGTCCCTGACCGATAGGCCAATACCACAGCGATGTCTATCGAAAGCAATCTACCGACCACCTGTAATCTTCGGTATATCCAGGGCATGTTCTCTTTCCAGTTGCGTTTCGCTGCGAGATGAGAGTCAGACGTCACGAGCATCGATCATCGCTTCGATCGCACGTGTCAGCTTAGCTCCTCGTTCGAACCTGCAACAGAAATAGGTCTCGCGTGTCGAAGATAAGGAAAATGAACCCGTCTCGATAGATGTCGGATTAGCTCGATAGTTTCCGTTTAATGCAATTTATTACAAAAACATTCGTGTTGAAGGGTAGATAAATGTTTTTTTTTTCGTCTTTTACCTCTTTTACGTTTTATCACGAGAAATAAATTTTATTATGAAATTTATGGACGATAAAGTTCGTTAATCATGCAGGGGGGGGGGGGGGTCATAAGACAATATATCGCGTAAAATACTTATCTTTGTTTGAAAGTAACTTTATAAAGTTACATCCCTATTGAAGAAATACTTAAGTTAGTCCGCATCGTTTATTCACTTCTCGTAAACAAACTGTAACGACACGTGTAGCGCGTATCGATTTCTCTCCCACGGATTATTTCCATACGAGATGTGTCGCTGGAAAACACGTGCGGAAAAAATACGTGAGTCGAAGAAAATGTACCATGACCGAAATATTTCACGCGCACATTCCATATTCTTTGTACTCGTCGTCTTCATTTCGCGCGATGACGCGTCTCCAGGACCATTGTGGTTCCAGTTCAAAAGAAAGATGAAACTTTTCTTCTCCGAATCGTTGTCTTGTCATGTCGGCAGGGATGGTTACATGAAAATGTAAAGCATACAGTTCTTACAATACTTGGCTCGAGGCACTACCGTGTCTCTTGATATATATTTAGTATTTTTTACCGAGAATAATTCAACAACGTTGATCGATGGTCATAACTTAAAATTTCGGTTCATCGTTCTTTCTTCCTTTCGGTAAAACATTTGCTCTCAAGAAAATTATGTTATCTCAGGCTTCTCTAAATTATTTATAAAATACGACTGCAGACTCCAATTTTTATAATTAAAAAAAAATCTTTAACTCGATGTACGTATTAAACTTTCGATCATGAATAACGGATACCTATAATTCTTGCTTGATGAAGAAAAGAAAAATTAGATTTTCCTGAGTTAATAGACAAGTGAAAACTTAATCAAGTAATCGATCGCTTAAAAAGCTGTTCCTATCGTTGATCGTCTTCGTAAAACGATTATCATAACTGAGAGATCAATGGAAGTCTCGTGTTGGCGATGGGCCATGCAAGTCGAGCAACAAGTTTTCTTATTCCAGGCTGATGGACGTGCCTTTACAGAACAGCTTCCTGCATAAAACAGCGCTAATTTTACAACGATTCGAGATTAACAGGTGGCAATGCGCTTGGTACAGCAAGGCGCGTGTGATCGATTGGTCTTCTTGTACATACTTCTGTGCATTTGATATGAAACTTTGATGGAACTTCGTACGGCATTCAGCCGAATGAAAAGCGTCGTGTTGACTCTCGTTCTCTACGACTTCGAAGTCATTTATTGTTTCGCCACACCTACACTGAAAGAAAAGATTGGTTGCTGCACTAAATTAGATGGTTAAATATGGCATAGTATTTTTAATTGGTTGCAACAGCCAATTTTTGATTGCTACAGCCAATTGTTAGTTGTGTTAGCTTATCCGCAATGTCTAGAATTTCGATTGGCTAACGCAACCAAAAATTGGTTGCTACAGCCAATTAAAAATGCTATGCTATATTTAACCATTTAATTTGCTGCAGCAACCAATCTTTTCTTTCAGTTTAGGCGAATCAATCTCATCGTTCCTTTTTTATGCAGATAAAATCAATCGCGTTGCTTCCAGTCGAGTTATAATTCGAGATTCAAGTAGGACCCGTCTTTCCGATTGATATCCACCATCCATATTCATCCGTTAAATTCCGTATTCTCACCTCGAGCAAAATTGGCAAAGGGCATACAGAGAACCCACAGGGGTAAAAACTTTGACCAGCGAACAGAGCTAATCCATCTTGTATTGAGGCGCGGATCTGAAACACACGTCTCGCTTTGCTTTCACATGAGACACAGATACAAAGGTGCCGAGATACACACAGGCTAATCCCGGAAAAATACTCTGGCTGCGCGAATGTAATTTTGCTAGCATAGCTGAGCTGCTGAATACACTGCCATCGCTGCTGCTGGATAATGTTGGATGATTTCGGACGATTTTCCGCCTCGCGATGATCCCGCAATGATGGTCCTTCGGTAGCCTCCGTAAGACGTACACTTCCTTGGTCGTTTTGAAGCTGCTGTCTCGAGAGGATCCTCTTCCTCGAGGATCTCTAAAAGAGTGTGGATTGACAATTGAGAGGAGAAGGGTACGAGAGGTTGTCAAAGGACTAACCGATGACGACGACATTGTCTTCTTTTCAGCACGACGTTTTCAGTCGACCCGGATACGCACATAGACAGCCTCGAGCAGGCCGAACAGATCGTCCTTGAGGGTACCAGCAAGTGGTCCTGCAAGATCGCCATCACAGGTGACACGATACTGATACCTTTAGAAACCTTTTTAACGAACCTTCACCACAATCTCGATAATGAACCACACCAATCAGTTCTGTAACCACGTACATACACACGCTTGAAATACAAGCTACACGAAAACTTGTTAAAATTCTCTACAGAATGCGCGGCTACAAAGATCACTCTATTTATACTTTTCGTCGTAATATTCTATCTTCTCTCAATCACTCTTCTCCGAATCACGAGAGCAAAGTTTCAAAATCACTGTGATACAGGGGCGCGTCACAACCGCGCAATTTCTGTCGCTTACAGATTCTCTGATGAGTTTGGAACTTTGCCTTGCGCGAAAGCAGAGAGGCTACGAATTCATCCGACAATCAGTAATCAAGAACAGAAGTTCTGCGCGCGCGCGCGCGCCTTTCTCAATAAGCACAGATCTTTCTTTCTCTCATACACAAATCTCGATTTTTCAATCATCACCGTATTCCCGCGCGCACCGCTCGCGATTCAAAGCGAAAACACGAAAAGATCTACATCACAGAGCGCCATCAGGTTAATAAGCAACGGCGCGTGATATACGAGGTACACTTTGCGTTGTGCCGCGTACTCCGCAGTCGGGTTCTCGCATTCCAATTGCACCACCGGGGCATGCATATTCCGCGATCGATGCACTTCGTCCGGCACGAAGTCGAACCCCGCGAGGATCGATCGAGCGACGTACCTGAATCTCCCGACGTTGCTGGTTCATTCTTGCGTGAAGTTCCGAAATATATTAAAGTTGGACGCGCTATATATTGCTATTCTTGTCTTGCATTCCGGTTGTTACAATGAAAACTAAAGCAATTTATAAAGTTTCGCTGGGTCGACGGAAAAGGGTTGCGACGTCGTCGTACCGACGAAGGGATTTCATGTAATCCAGATATCTGCGAGCTACCGGGAATGTCGATGGTCGCAGGGAAACGTGTCGAATCATTCGGTGAATTATGCCATTTACGCGCCGGGCGAGAATAGCCAAAACCCTCCCAACCATGCAGTGTCGTTTCTCGTTTATAGCGACGACTTTTTTTATTTTTCACCATTTTTATCGCGATTCTGCCGGCGCTGCTATAACATCGGATGCCAATAAAAATGATAAGCGCGTGGGCCGTATAACTTTACACGGCATTACAGGCAGCGTATGTCATAGAAAATTACAGTTCGCCGATCGAAATTGCAATCGTAGTACTCCACGGCCGCGAACGATGTGGCAGACGGGAGCGGTGCAAGCTGCATACGTATGCGCTTCTCCTCGGCGAAGATCGATAGTTCAACGTACAGACAAGCGTAATAGCTACGCTCAGCCTCCGCAGTCCATTCACGTCATGTATATGACTAGATACATTTCTTATCGTCTACGAAATTGCATAAAAGAACACAATTGAACGAGCGTGTCTCCATTAATCAGGAGGGCTCTACGGAATTCTCGTCGGCATAACGTACATGTAGCTTTGTCGTGAAAATTTTACCAATTTGATTCGCAGCACGTTTCCGTGATATATATTTTAAGTACGCGAAATATAATGCAGGAAGCAAGAGAAAGAATGCTCAACGTATTCCCCGATCGATGCTGGATCGTAGCCAATAGTGAGAAACAGTTGAAATGTGGTCGGGGACGTTGGAGGTACGTTGGGAACGCGCCGAAAACGCGAGAAGCCAAGAGAAACTCGTCGGAGGAAAATCCATTGGGATTCGATTTGCTTTCTTTCATCGCTCCTAAGGCTACCGCCGATAGTGAAATCCGCAAATGGAAGAGACGACTCGAGGTGCGCCTGCAGCACCAGCAGCGCTCCCGCTGCAGGGATTCGCATTTCGCGCACCCGTGTAAGGAGAATCTTCCACGCGGAGAAATTTCCCTGGCAAGTCTCGGTCGTCTTAAATAACCGAAGCTCACCGGGGGTTCCCGAAGGAGGCCTTAACGTTTCGCTTGAGCGCGCTCAAGGATCGTTTCATATTTCTTATCATCGCTCGTATATGTTTAACACCTCAATAATGGAACGATAACAAGCCGTGTAACGCATCGTTCTACCCTCCATTAATCGAAGCTGTGTAAAAAGCCCTAATTATAGGGTACCGTAGACGAGGAACGCACGATGAATTTTAAATGACGTGAAATTTTATGTAAAAACTACACTTTGTGCACTTAACGTAATGCAAGAGACGGAAGAACACTAAGAAGGTACTTTATTATTTACGATCAACTGGAAAGATAAAGGAGGTTGAACAGCATTTGCGCTACGGAACGTGCTCCGACGAGGAAAAGTCGATAAGCAGAGAATACGGCGAGCTGCAACACAAAACTTTTTTGCCTTTCAAAAAGCTGCCGACGTATCCAACCAGCGCGCTTTCCTAGTTCGCCGCTAACAGCGGAAGTAGCGAAGGAAAAAGCGAGATGGTATGAAAAAGGGAGGGGGTCACTGTTGAAAAAAGGGAGATAAGTAAATGGGACACAGTATAAAAAAAAAAAGAAGAGGAAAGAATCAAATCGGCGGAATGGTTTGTTTTAGACAGCGCGTCTCCTTCATCCTAACCCTTTTTATTTCCTCCGTCATGAGCGTTTCTTTCCTCGTGTGTTTATATACTCCCGGCGCGGAAAACGAGTTCGGATAATCAAAAAAAGGAGCAGAAGAAAATTGAGACAATTTCTGAACGTTATTTCTGAGAAACTACCGACCGCAGTTGTCAACCACGTGCCGACTGGTTGGTTCGTTGGCTGACCGTTTCTGCTCTGTTTGTGACTTTCATCTTGATAAAGAATTACATCGAGGAAAAAGAAGCAATACCGACCTATATATAAATAAAACCTACATATAAACCTTAGTGAGTGGATTCAAGCGATAATTTTAACTATCGCGAAATAGGGTAACTTTGACCTAAAATCGGAATAACTTTGGTTCACATTATAAAAGTTACCCCATTTTATGGTACTGATGTGAATAACCCAGACAACACACAATGTCTAGAAAATTTATATTGAATTACAATTTGAAATAAACCTATGAGAATAAATCTATAATGTTTTTTACATGTCCCAAAAGACGTCTTTATAATGTCTTCATAACATCTTTTAAACGTGCATGTTGTCTGGGTAAGAATCATAATTTTCTTTCTAAAATCATTCGAAGCAGAATCGAGCTATTTAATATTTCTTTGCGTAATAAATCCCGATCATAATTCTTTAACTTTCTCTATATTTAATAGAATATTAAGAATATTTGATCCTGTACCCTCAGTGTGGATTAACCGCCATGGGATAAGGGAGGAGATTCACGGAAATAAGGGGTCAAATGGGAGTGCGAACTGGCGAAAGAGGTGGAAGGAGGGTGGTAACAGTCGGCGCTTCTTCTTCTGCCCCAGTAATCAAATCTCTTGACTCACTGAGCTCAAATTAAAATGACTACGATCTGACGAGATATCACTGCAGATTGCGCCTCGAGCGTCGGATAGAGACGGAAAAACGATAGTATTATTTCTGTGGAATTCCTTTGTCAGAGAAATAATAAAAAGAAACAAAGCATAGTAGATCTAAAGCTCTAGATATACCAAAGTAGCGCAAAGGTCCTCTATTTTGGAACTACTAACCATATAATATTAAGCGCTTATTGGACTACAAGCCATTAGGTCCAAATAACGGTCGAAATAGCCAAAAGAGGAAACTTGTCGGCATTTCGGCTCGGATAAAAGGATTACGCTACTTTATGGTATATTTAGAGCTTTAAGTATATCCAGTGCGACGCCGCAGTGTGTGCATCGCCGCAGTGTGATCAATTAAAAATGAATGCAGCTTGCGACTGCAAGCCTGACGCGTTAAATTAGCGTGCTCGAGTGTGTTCGATCGCAAGATTGGAGTGCGCGGCTTAACACGTGGAATCAATATGCGCTGATAACGATCAACCTCGTAACGCACACGCAAACAACAAATTATACGTTCGATATCGATGATAATTGCGATATTTACGTTGCATCGGTCAATCGTTGCGACGGTCGGTCTGACGTTGACTTTCGAAATCACGCGCGAACGCGATGTGTCAACGAGGCATGTTTCATATTCCGGCTACTTGGCATTTAGAACCTAAATTCGCGATATGTGTCGAGCTCAATTATAAACCGATCACGTAGAATGCGATGTGACTGTATAAAACATGCGCAACGTATTCACTTCGACGACATGTATATCGGTTCGTTTAATTTTTTGACATTTCATGGATTTGCTTTATTCGTAATGAATTTATTCGCGATGAAGCGCTCAATTTCAATCTCGGTATCCTCTGCCGAGCATTGTGTGCCCGCGGTACCTCTTTCAATTTTACATGCCTCGCGCATAAGCTCGAATAAAGCACATAAATCAGTACCTGCTACAAATACGCACGAATCCGACTCAATCGTTATCGACGATAATATTCTTGCATTGGATTAATTATCAGATTAATGAAGCGGAACGCTCATTTATATTCAGATGAAGAGTACAGACGCGCTGTGCGATGTAGAATCCAATCTGCTGCGCAAAATTACACACGCACATACATACATGTACACACACACACACACCACACAGCCACAGACACAGACGTGCCTGTACGCGCCGAGACTCTTGACATCTCTCTCACGAAGTGGATTGTGGCGATGACTTGATGATTAATGAGATTAGGTATGAAATCGACATTCATCGAAGGCAGGAAGCATCGACGATCGTCCCCCACTGCAATCGACGATGCGAATCAGAAAGAGTTAGTAGCATGGGGCATGTGTGTCTGTCCGTCGATCCAAAACCGAAGCTTTGATATATGATATCACACACGCACACCCACGCACAAGTATATACATATGTATTTACACGTTTTTAAATATTTCCTTTGTGTGCCAACGTATATGTTATGTGTATTGTGTACGTATACGTATATATCTATATATATCTCTCCATATACGTGCGTTATTACGAGTATATGATATATGTACCTGATCCAAGCCAGGCTTCTGCACGCTTTTACGATGGCTGCCTCTACAATGGATATCAAGTGTCCAAATCGGATGGATGTTCAGCCTTTGCATGCATCTTCTCACACACAACGTATATCTATGATTATATGTGTTAACTATAATGATTGGGGGCGAAAGGAAGATAGTCCACGTCCTTTTACTTATCTACTTTATTATAATTTCTTATTCGTTTGTGAACTTATAGCTGTCGTGTTTAAAAATTGAAATTCTCGCTACAAGTCCCTTTCACCCTCCGGGAATAAAGTCGATTGTTTTAAATTTGAAAAGTTTTGCAAAAAGTACCGAGCGATTTAATAATAGAGAAGATACAATGGGAAAGCATCAGCCCTCTTCTCAATTCCTGCAATATTTCGAGATAAAAGCCCTGCGGGACTCACTACCTGTTTCCAAACTACCTGTTTTTAATTAAATTCTCACATAAAACTGAGTCATATTTATTCATCCCATCGACGTGCACGTGCGAATAGATGAATACGTAATGTTCGCAAAAAGATTTTCGTCCAAATATTCTGTCTATTAACCGCAAGCGCTAAAGGAATCAATTTGACGAAAGATCGAAACAATTCGTAAATTCGTGTATCGTCGTGTTCGTGCAGGAAAAAACGAGTTTCTATTTCTTTTTAGAATAATGGGCTTTTTACAATAAGCTATTATCTAAGTTTTAACTTTTAAATCAGAAGACATTAACCAATCACAGTCGATGTATAATCGATTATGTTTGGTTAATTTCTTATAGCTTGAGACTTACAGCTTAGGTAACGACTTATTGTACACTGAGAGAAAAGAATAATTTTGGCAACTACAAATTAACAACTCTAAAATTTAAGTACGTGCAGCTAGTTTTACAAAATTATAAGAACTAAAGTAGTACCGAATACTATAAAAATATAAAAACTAATGTACTTAAATTTTACAGTTGTTAATTTATAGTTGCCAAAACTATTTTTTTTCTCGGTGGAGAAACCCTATAAGAATTGGTGATTAAAATAAATTAACAATTTAAAATATGATCTTTACATTGCTTTTCTTATCGGTCACTGTCAAAATAGAATAGCTTGTCTACCAATGACACGACGTGGATTGTACGAATCACAAGTAATAAACGTGAAAGCGCGTTGGAACGTAAATGCGGGCTAACATCAAGGTAGGATGTGTATAAAATACGCATATACCGCCAAATCAAAATCGGGACGGAGTAGTAAAATTTTTATCGCTTCGGAGAGCGTGGTGATGAACATATGGCCTCGGTTTCGAGACTCGTAACCACACATTTGTGGCCGATCGTCCGGCTACTCTGTCAGCTCGAACGATACGGTTTTATCGAATGATACGACGGACCCGCAGGATGGATTGTAATCCCAGCTGATTTGTCGGTAAGGCGGGGCTATTAAAGTCAGCCTTCTCGGTACGGACTTTCTCGACTTTCCTGCATTGAGTCGCGAATTCGAGATCTCACGCCGCGCTTTTATTACCCACTTACTTTATTCGTGATTGCACGTGGAAAAAATTTTTATTCGTCGGACGCAAGAATTGTTCGATGCGAACACCATTTCGTCGTGACGCATTCGTTGCGATTAAAAGTGGAATACGGGCTCACGAAGTGGAATCACGGCGATTTTTTTTTTTCTTTCATCGGCGCGGTGCGAACATATGTTTCGACGGATATCCGGTTCTGTTAGCTTTATTGGATTAGTCCTCGCATTCACGTTCTTGGATACTGGCCAGCTGGCAAACTCCGGTAATGTTTTCATTCGACGGTATTGTCCTGTAGTAATCGAATTATGTACACCACAAGATTAGGAATTTACTCTCTCGGGAATTAAATCTTTCGCGCGCTCAGTCCATCCCGTCGCGAGATCTAGGCATTTCAGCCCTGATGAATAGTTTTCTAATTCTATTCTTCTCCCGTTTCTAGTGATCAGCGCTCAGGGATTAATCGCCAAAGATAAGAGCGGCACATCCGATCCATACGTGACGGTCCAAGTTGGTAAAGTAAAGAAACGCACGAGGACCATGCCGCGAGAATTGAATCCAGTATGGCACGAAAAGTTCTATTTGTAAGTAATTTTGACAAGTTTCTCTGCTACGCCAGCGGAATACGTAATTCTCTCCGATTTCAATTTTGACTATGAATTCTCCGCCCTTTTCACGAGCGATGACGTCAATTGTTGCGTTTACTCACACACGTTTACGTTCATATGTTATATGTTTACTTATCCACATGCATGGAAAAAAAAGTAATATTTGCTACAATTTTAGTAAATTGGAAGGTTCGTATAGGGGCAAACATCCATTTTAAAAAGTAAAATTTACTTTTTTGTATAGATGGAAATCGTTACTGTCTATCCAAGCAGAACAAATCATGATAACGTCAAAATGACATTAAAATGAATCGGATGTGATTGAAAAATAACTTTTAATGATCATTCTGGAGTCATTTTGGCATCATTTTGATATTATAATGACTTGTTGTTCTGCTTGGATACTAATTTGGCAAAGCTGCAGTTTTTTTTATGACGGTAACGATTACTAATTAAAAGCTGAGATTGACAGAAAGTTATTTTTGAAAAATAAATCAAATTGTTATTACAGAAAATAACCATAAAAGTAATGGCGCTACTTCCATCCCTACTTTTCAGCTAAATAAACGATCATTGTATAACCACACTATAAGATACTTTTGCATTTCGTAAAATAAATCTATAAATTATCATACATCTCAATAGAATTTACTTCACCAATGGATGTTTTTTGCCTTAGCGCTGATAAAATTTACTTTACTGTTCGGTAAAAAATACAAGTGTATAAAGTATTGAGAGTTGTTTGCCCTTACAGTCTTGAGAATAGTATGATTTATTTTCTGTAAAAAGAATAAACACTTGAATTATTATAATCGTAATGTAATTTTTATTTTACATCTTCGGTAATTTTACTTTCAGCAACTAAAGTTTTTCATAATTCGACAAAAATAACCAGAATATTTTTACTAGTCTTATAAGATAAAATCATTTCTTTCCGTGCATTGTTCACAGACATTTAATTTTAATATTACGCGCGTATATTTTTATCGACGAATTATTGATCGTTTAAAAGCGATAAAAGAAATTCAATTTAGTTTCAAGACGGATGTGATTTAAAGCATTACGATGGATGTCGTAAAAACCACAAACTCCTGTTCGTAGTGAGTGCCACAATTCGTCCGATCGAATCAAAGTTCGAGTGTGGGACGAGGACAACGACCTGAAGTCAAAGCTAAGGCAAAAACTGACGAGGGAGAGCGATGACTTTCTTGGGCAGACCATCATCGAGGTCCGAACTCTCAGCGGCGAGATGGACGTCTGGTACAACCTGGAGAAGAGGACGGACAAGAGCGCAGTGTCGGGCGCTATTCGGCTGCATATCAGTGTCGAGATCAAGGGCGAGGAGAAAGTGGCACCTTACCACGTGCAGTACACCTGTCTGCACGAAAATCTCTTCCACAGTTTGTGCGAGGAGAACGGCGGCATGGTCAGCTTGCCTCAGGCGAAGGGCGATGACGCCTGGAAGGTCTATTTCGATCCTCCTGGCGAAGAGCTCGTCGACGAATTCGCCATGCGTTACGGCATCGAAGGCATCTACCAGGCGATGACGTGAGTGTCGAAGTCACGCATTCGTAATTAATCATTAATCCAAGTCGTTATCTAAAAGCTATCGATTTTGTCATTACAGAGTAATTTAGTCTCGTTATTGAATCAAATAGAAATTAACCTTTTGTAGACGGGCGTGCTCGTTTAAACACATCTCTTTTTATTTTTTAAATTGTTAGCTCGGTTTTTATGAAACTTGGTTTATGGAATAATTTTTAATAATGCTTTATTTGATTCTTCGAAATGAAAAATAAAAAATTCAAAATGGTGGATCCAATATAATAGATAACATTTGTAAAAATTTAGTTATCATAAAACTAGCTTTTCAGAGAATTTTTATTGTAAAGTAACAACATCAAGTTTCTAGTTTTATTTTATTTGAAACTCATCAGTGCTACGCAAACAGTTAGTACTGATTTTCAAACTAACTTTCAAACTCTGATTATATGAGCCCTGTGCCATTAGAACCTCCTTCAATGGAGGTTACTACCCTTTTGAACTCTAACATTTCTACAGGCTGCATTCAAACTCTGCGATATGAGGAACTCTTAAAACCGAATTTCACTATAATCAGATTTTTTGAAATTAAAATTTTAAATTTTAAAATTCACAGGATAGAATCGAATTCAGCTACCCCGAAAACTCTTAGAAAATAAAATTCCTTTAAAGACTTTTTGCTAGAAAGCTCTCGTTCTCAAAGGGTTAAATGAAAATTTACTCAATAAAAATCACGTATAACGTATTTGAGATTAAATTAAGACGGTATAACTCTGAGATAACAGAAAGAATCAAAATGAATAGTTTTTCGATACGATTTCGTGATTTCGTATTTTCCAGGCACTTCCACTGCCTCTCAACCAAGTACCTGTGTCCAGGCGTGCCGGCCGTTATGTCGACTGTCCTGGCGAACATAAACGCGTACTACGCCCACACATCCGCCAGTCCGGCCGTGTCGGCCAGTGATAGATTCTCCGCCAGTAACTTCGGGGTAAGTGCCGGATGTTGAAGATTGCGCCGTGGTATCTCCACCTCCAGCGTAGAAGAGTAAGGGATGGCGAATGCTGGAACCCGGCGGCGAGAGAAGCGAGAGAAATACTCGTGCAATTTCCTGTCAGCTAGCGCTATACGTTATCCCGAGCTACTTCTCATATCCTTGATGGTCGCGCATTGACTTGCACAAGGACGCACTTTTCGACCCGACCCTCTCTATCAATTCCGTTCTCACCAGGTCACCAAGAATAAAGGGATCAGTTGACGCGAATATATATAGCGTTGGTTAAATAATTACTTTGTAAACTTTTGAGAGGGATTAAGCCAATTCTCTGCCGAAGCGCTTTGAATAAAGCTTAAATCTTGGTAAATCGGTCATTTAGTGGATTAAAACGGATTTCTTCCAAGAATCAGTAACTTAACTTTTCTTCTGTTGATTGCAAAAGACTGTAAAGTCTAACAATAAAATGAGAAATGCTTGCATTTAATCCAAAAACCTCTTAAGTCACGAATCTATGCCTGCGTTAAAGAATGACAAGGTTACATCGTGTTTATGATGGCATTTTTTATTACCCCTTTAGCATACTTTTTGAAAGAAAGACAAAAACTAGTAAAAAGATCCTGTGCACGCTACTTAATTAAGATTTTAATTAAGATTCTCATCAACTACGTTCTTTTTTAACCATCTGTAGTTTAACCGACAAGGCCGAGCAAATGAATTTTCCTGCCGTACGGAGAATATGGAAATTCTTTTCGCATACCTCCACACGAATTGACGTTCTCGCCAGTTTCCATAAAACAGTGAACGATATGTGAACCGAAATTTTGCTCGAAATTTAAATTCGTAAATCTCTTAATTCCGGAAGAGAATTGATGTATATGAGAAAGTATGTTTCTTACATTCTTGAATTATTCATGATGGTTCCTCTTTGAAAATATTACGCCAAACTTTCTGAGCAGAAAGAAATTCGGTACGGTTAAAAATCTTCAGAAACTAAAAGAGAAAAAAATTCGACGAAAAAGTTCCTTAGTGAAATATACATATATTATGTATCGATCAAAAATTCTCGCAGTAAGATAAAAAAAATCGACGTATTTATCGATTTCAAAAAAGAAATCTTAGACAGGGAAAGAAGCTATTATTACTGCATATCATTGATAAAAGAAACTAAAATAAATGATTCTCATTGTAGAAAGAAAAATTCGTCAAACTACTGGATCAGCTGCACAACTCCCTCAGGATCGACCTATCAATGTACAGGAACAATTTTCCGGCTTCGAGCCAGGAGAAGCTGATGGATCTGAAGAGCACCGTGGACCTGCTGACAAGCATTACGTTCTTCCGCATGAAAGTTCAGGAACTGTCAAGCCCGCCACGAGCCAGTACCGTCGTGAAGGATTGCGTGAAGGCATGCCTGCGATCGACCTATCAGTTCCTCTTCGAGAACTGTTTCGAGATGTACAATCGAGAGTTCCAAGTGGATCCGATCGAAGCCGCGCGAGACATGGACGATCATGGGCCGCGATTGGATTCGCTCAAATTCTGGCACAAGCTAATCTCCCTGATAGTCATGGTGAACGACGAGGACAAGAACAGCTATGCACCCGTGTTAAATCAATTCCCTCAGGAGCTCAACATCGGTCAACTGTCGTGTGCCACGACGTGGTCCTTGTTCGCGGTGGACATGAAGTACGCCCTGGAGGAGCACGAGCAGCATAGACTGTGCAAATCCTCGGACTATATGAATTTGCACTTCACAGTTAAGTGGCTGCACTCCACCTACGTCAAGGACGTACCGCCATATAAGGGCGCCGTGCCAGAATATCCGGCCTGGTTCGAACCCTTCGTCATGCAATGGCTCAATGAGAACGATGACGTCTCATTAGAATATCTCCACGGTGCCTTTAGTAGAGATAAAAAGGACGGCGTAAGTAATATGCCACTATTTTATCCTGCACGAATCTCGATACATACGTTCTTTAATGGTTCTTCAATCTTTTTTTACAGTTCCAAAAGAGCAGCGAGCATGTGCTCTTCAGTGTCTCCGTTGTCGATATTTTCACACAGTTGACGCAGTGCTTCGATGTAGTATCGAGGCTGGAATGTTCAGACCCAGAAATCTGGAAGAGATACATGAAGAGATTCGCGAAGACTATCGTTAAAGTCCTGTTGGCTTATGCGGATATAGTGAAGAAGGAATTCCCTAGCCATTTGAAGGAAGAACGAATTGTACGTGCTCGAAATCCAGCGACAATTTGCGAACATTCGTGCCAAGTTATTGATAGGCTTTACTACAAATTGTTTTATTCCACAGGCGTGTATTCTGATGAACAACATCCAACAACTTCGGGTTCAATTAGAAAAAATGTTCGAGTCAATGGGCGGTGACAAGCTAGAGGAGGACGCGGCGAACATATTGAAGGAGCTGCAACAACAATTGAATGGAGCTTTAGACGATTTGGCTATACAATTTGCGAACAGTTTAGAACCGCGAATAACCGTTTCCGTTAAGGAATTAGGAGACCTTCTGTTGGCTATCAAAGGCGGAGGACAGGTAACTCTATCGCAACCGGCGCAAAGAAACAACGTAACCGTAGAGGCCGACGATGTTCTGAGGCCGCTCATGGTTCTACTCGACGGTAGCCTATCTTTGTATGCTGAATCGTGCGAAAAGACGGTATTGAAGAGATTATTGAAAGAACTGTGGAAGATAGTCATGAGAATTTTAGAAAAGACCGTCGTTTTACCACCTATGACGGATAAGAACGTACGTATTAAATCTTGTTGAAAAAAATTGATAGAATTTTATTAAGTGGCATGTGTGTTATGATTTATGATTCTTGTTTCTTAGATGATGTTCAAGAATCTGACGGATAACGCTAAGAATCTCGCTGCGAACGCCAAAATAGAAGATATGTCGAAGCTATTTAAGAATCATATGGCTGGGAAACCTGATGTTAAAAATGCTCTCAGTGGAGTTATGGTAATAGAAATACATTATTCAAGCCGAGAAAAAATTATTTGAATAAATTAAATTACCTACATTTCTGAAGGAAATTCGCTCAGAATTAAGCATTCTTATTCATTCAGGATATCTCCAAGGAAGTAGAAAAGAATCTTTCGCCGAAGCAGTGCGCGGTTCTCGAAGTTGCTCTGGACACGATTAAACAGTACTTCCACGCCGGCGGTAACGGCTTGAAGAAAACATTCCTGGAGAAGTCGCCGGAACTGCAGAGCCTCCGTTACGCCTTGAGCTTATACACGCAGACAACGGATACCCTCATCAAGACCTTTGTCACTTCGCAAGTCAATCAAGGTACGTCGCTTTTAGTTTATCATATTAAAAAATCTATAAATCGTAAAAATAATAACTATTATTTTTATATGTGTTTCTTGCTAAACAAAAATCGCTATAAAAGCGAGACTACATATGAATTACTTAATCAGGAATACACATGAATTAATTAGACACAAGCGATATATTCTAATGACACACACATTACACGTTCCGTCGTGCAACTATCGCGCGAGGAGTCGGTATATATTGGCGTGTGCGTGTTTACACTCACATTACGACGTAATGAAAATTGTCGGGACAGTGCCGCTGAACGATGCATCAACGCTACGTCAGCGTCAGCGTTCAATGAGCAGCGAGAGAGGTGACGAAGGGGAAGGAGCCGAGGGTATGGAAAGCCTCGAGGAACCCCTTCGCCAGAGCAAGCCCTCTCTACGTCGAGAGAGCCGACAAGGTACCACCAGAGCAGACCTTAGAAGGTCGCTGGAAGTGTCGGAGAGTCTTTTAAGCCGTAGTGAGTTAATCGTTTCGTCGAAACGTCTTTCGATGCAATTTGTCTTCTTCACTTTTCCACAGTATAATCTTTTACTAGCAATTTTAAAATAATTTAAAATGATGCCGTTTAATAAATACAGATAAATGGTCAATAAGATGTCTTTTAAATCTTCATGCTCTTGTCGATTCGTTACACTCTTAAAGAAGAAGAATGCTCTATAAAAACGTCTCGACAACGATAGCTGTGTTAGGAAGCTGTGCTGTTATCACTGCCGCTGCTGCTATAACTGCCGCCACTCTTGCTGCTACTACTGAGAACTTTATCGACCAGCAAAATGCCTCTTTCGGCCTCATGTTCTTTTCAATACAATGCTTCTGACACATACACATATCAAGAAAACTTTGTTACTTAATCATTAAATCACCATACACGATCTCAAGCGCGTGATATACTCATATCTAGCGCCACATTGTTCCTCCGAACATTTGAAGGAACAAAAACACCTAAAGAAAGGATTCACGGATTGATTGATCTATCGATCGATCGTCTGCACCATGGACACTTTGTATCATATGCACTGAATTTTCGGAGAGTGCTAAAATTCTCCGAATACAAAAAAAATTGATTAATTTTTTAAAATGTGAAACCAATAAAGTTAGAAAATTTATAATTCTCGACACACACTATGTGACTAAATCGTGAAAACTTCACTAAGGCTGACTTCGTCTTCTCTGATAATTACGCTGACAAGTACCTGACCTGCCTATTATCAGAGCATGTAATCTGCTCTAGAAATAGAAATAAAAAATAGACTCTCTTAGCCTTAGTTTCAGATCATAGCATCTCAGATAGAATCAGACGAAGTCCGCGTAGTATCTAGATGCCATTCTAGCTTCATGATCTTCGTACTCGAGCGTAAATTTTAACTGTAAACTCTTCAAGTTCCAGATACCGCCGGTTCGGACGAGGGTTCGGTGGGTGAAGTGAGCATTCAGGTGGATCTCTTTACACATCCGGGAACGGGAGAGCAGAAAGTCACCGTCAAAGGTACGATTTCACTCTCATAAAATTTGTATAATTAATCATATAATTTTGATAATGCTAATTAATAATTTATTCGTCGATAATTAAATTTTAAAAAATCTTTTATTTTTTTAGTTGTGGCCGCGAACGATCTGAAGTGGCAATTGGCATCAGGCATGTTCAGGCCGTACGTTGAGGTGAATCTAATTGGACCGCATCTTACTGGCAAGAAGAGGAAACAATCGACGAAATCGAAGAGCAATAACTGGTCGCCGCAATTCAACGAGAGCTTTGACTTGTAAGTTTCGACGCAAAATTTAATTTATCAATAATTACTAATTTATATTTTCGTAGACACAAAGTTTCTCTAACTATTGCCTTATCTTTGTTCTTAGTATGATTGGTAACGAGCAACAACAGCTAGACTTCTACGAGTTGCATATCTGCGTGAAGGATTATTGCTTCGCGAGGGAAGATAGGCTCGTCGGAGTCGCGGTGATGCAGCTTAAGGACATCGTCGAGGAGGGCTCGTGCGCGTGTTGGCTGTCGCTCGGCAAGCGTATCCAGATGGACGAGACCGGCTGGACGATCCTGCGCATTCTCTCGCAGCGCAACAACGACGAGATTGCCAAGGAGTTCGTGAAGCTAAAGAGCGACATCAGGCAGGAGACACTGCTACCGAATCCCACTTGAGGAGATACGACGTTGCATTAATAAGCCGATAGCGAAGCGACTCGAGTACTTCGAGCTTGGAAAGAGCCCGAAGAGGAGAAGAAAAAAAAAGAGCAGAAAGAAAAGGAGGAAGAGAAGCAGGAGGCCGTCCAAAGGGGATTAGCATTTGATGCCTTCGGTGCCACAAGCGAACGAAACCTTTCACGATTCCGCGAGAGAGAGTAATTCGCGCGATTCATCCGGCGAAAACGATCGCCCCAAACCCTTCCGCCCTTCTTCGCTAAGAAGCACACGACCTAGGGAGGGACAATCCTAGCAACGGGATTTGATTTACCGCGAAGCTTCTTCTCTCCATCTTTCCTCGCGCTGTGGAGTTCAGTCGAGCGTAATTCCTCTCCCTTTTTTACGAGACTCATACACACACATATACACACACAAAGCTTCAACCCCGTCCCTGGACAGCGACGACGCACCGGGAACTATCATCTTCCACAGATCTCGAGATAAGACGACGAGCTAGGTGAACCCCGCGTTCGACTTGGCGCTCGTCCTGCGTACTATTACAATAATGAAAAAAGGGTGATTCCTCCCTCTTGCATTTATAGAGAGCTAAAATAATCGGAGGAAGCGGAGCTCGACAACGACGCTCCAGTACTACATAAGACACATCGGACTCTTCTTCGTGGGTGTGTCGTAGGCGTGACGCAGAAGGAGACGAAGATACGAAGGAGAGAGTGTTCGCTAGGACAAAGACGCGAAACGTGAAAACAGTGCTGCCAGTACGCAATATATTTGGTAATATTCGTAACGTAAGATAGGACGAGAGATTAACACCGCGAAGAACTCAAGTACGGTGCTTCGCGCAGAAGGCGACAGAGACTCTCTCGATCGGACGCGCCGCCGTTCGCCGAAAGACTGATTTCGAAATGGAAGAAGACGAATAAGCGAGTCCACGTATGATGGGTCCTTGATCGCGACGCGGCCGCATATGCTAGAGACACAGAGCGAAATGCGATGCGTACATGGAACCGCAAAGTTTACGTGCCACGCATACATACACATTCACACATTACGTTTACACGCGCGCGATACGACCGCGTCGTTTCTAGGCCGTTTGTTCGGGAGGACGAGTTTACTGTAGATACGTGAAAACCTTGTTGAGACGAAGAAGTTTTTTCTAAATATACAGTTTAAATGTAGCATTGCGTACGACCAAATAGGCACGCCCTGTGACGTCACGCAGCGGCGTGCCGTTAGTAATAAAAACAGAAAAAAGTTAGTAAGGCATTGTAATTGTAAATTACGTTCTTATTCGTAAGATTATACCAGAAATGATCGTAAGAGTCTGACTGTTGCTGATGCTGTTGCTGCTGTTGCGAATGATACCGAGATCCGCCCGAAAGCTTCGACAGTTATACGCGAAAGCAGTGTAACTATTCCAGACCGTTGCGAGTGGAAGATGTACACGCGTTGATCCTGCGTCTCCAGGAATCGTATGTTAACAGGCAGGCCCGACACGCTACAAACGCGAATCCTCGTTCTATGAACTGGCGAGCGAGCGAGCCTACAAAATTGAACTTTACACTCCTGTAATTGGTGCTGTCGGTACTCGGATACTCGGGTATTTTGAATATTATCTAAGTGTGGCCGGTTACTTTGAGATATTATCAAAATTGCGAGTTGGATAATATTCGAGCTATCCGAGTAACATCCGTGAACTTTGACAGTGCTATCTGTAATCTTGTAGCACGCGCAAGTAATTATACCGTAGCTTTTGATTCCTCTTTAGCTATCGCTGTTTTTTACGGCAACGCCTATTTCCGAATACGACACGAGGCGCACTGGACTATTATTATTATTAGTACAACTATTGCTACCGTCTAGCTTCAGCGTGTCTTGTTCATCTTGCCTCGTGTGCATAGCGGACGTTCGCCCGTCCGTAGAAACATCTATTGCGTTCTCGCCGATCTCTCTTATCGGGCCAGCGGCGAAAGTGGATGGAAAATGATCGGTACTCTCTTCGCCACATCTACTACGATCGCACGAAGCTTCGGTCGGATCCTTCCGTGAGAGAAACTCGAAGGCACGTGACCTCGTATCCGATGAATCCAGTTAACGTCCAGCCCAGGGCTGCAGAGTCGGGCGGGGCAGGTACAACACAACTCCGGAGATTATATTCGCTATTATATTCAAAAGTTTCTACTACGTAGTACGTCTAGATTATACTTACGTATTGTGTATAGTGTCTAAAACTACTGATGTAGCTGCGAGCGCGGGATTTTCGATCGGCAGATAGAGAAAGAGAGACGAGAGTCATCTAAAAAGTGAACGATTATTTCAGCTGCAGGTGCTTACCAAATTTGAATACATCGAAGCGGCTATGAATGGAAGAATTCTGTGTAACAATGTTCAAATTTACTTCTTTAGGAACTATCTTTTCTAAGAAAATTGAAATTAGAAAAATTAATTAACATTAATGAATAGGAAATTAATAATTTGCATTCGCTAAGTTTAAATTGTTTAATTTGTTTAAATATTTTTAAAAAGAAAAATGGGAGATTATTAGCATACGATTCTTATATCTTCCGTTAATGGTATAAGATATCTAAAAATATATTAGATTTTTTAAATTTCAATTCGGAGATCAGTTGTTCATTTCAGAGATTATAAAGCATCTGCATCTGTATCTGTCGTTGATGATTTCGGAAAAATTCAAGCTGAAAGAAAGAAAAACACGGGTCCGCGATCTCGCCACCATCTTCATTTGTAACAGTGTAAAAGTGTCTATTTTCTCCGCTGCCTAACACTAAGTACATTACTTAATACAAAAGGGCTGGCGAATTCGGCACTCAGATCGGCCTCGTCGACGGGGACATCCAGACGATTACCTCGATGCTCGTTCCTCCCGGTCGCAGATCCACCGCAATCATCGCGACCGTCGACGGGGTCGGCCGTCAATTTTTCCTTCTACTCTCCGCTTCGATTAATATCTTGTAAGCTTAATGAAAATATCTCGTGTATTCTGTGATAATTACCCTTTAAAGAGAACACTGACACGTTACACTTTACACGCACAAGAAACATATACAAATACACGTACGAGGGAAGATCTGCAGACGGAATCCGCGTATGTGCGGAAGGTAAAAATTGTACAGAAATTGGAAATTACAGATAACAAAAATATAGATGCGACTACAACATTACACCGATCCTAAACATAACAACAGTATTTTTCTTCTTTAATTAAATACATTCCCATATTTCTATTCTCTGTAAACGTCCGAGGAGTCTTGTCGCGATAATAACGGAAAAAAAAGAAAGAGAGAGATATATATATATACATATTACATATATACAGAGTGATTCAGATTCGTCTGCACTTCCTTTCATCTATTGATTCCGCGACCAATTCGCAGTTGATTTTTCCTTAGCGATAGTTTTATCCTTTTTATTCACAACTTCCTAATATTAAATACATCTAAGTCTCAAGTAAAAATACTGTGAAAGTAAAATTCGCTTCGAATTGAATAAAGATTAAGGTTCCGTCATCTTTACCGCTCGTTGAAATTCTTAGGCTTTTTACCATCTTACAGTTTAAAAACTTATCGCTGCCTTAACACTTTTCGTTAAGGAAAAATATTCGAAATTGATCGGAGAGTCCTTAGATGGGCGAAACCTGGAACACCCTGTGTACTGCATCGACAAATCGTAACTTTTCATCCGCAATATTATCAGCTGCAAGGAGATACAAATGCGAAGATACAGGACGCAAAAGTATGTAGTGCATAACGACAAAAATGCTTTTAGCTTTTACTAATTGAATCCACAAATGAAAAAGAATCCAGGCATTCGACAAACTTGAGCAAAGATCTGAAAAAAATTATTAATTAGTAATTTATGCTTAAACTAGAGATAATTTTATGTTAATCTTTCTTAAAACATATTTTTCATAATTTTATATCATTCTCAATCCTCTGAGTGATAATTACAATTTTAAATAAATAAATTTTTATGTTTGATATTTTTTGGTCGGAATAATTCAGAATCATTTTGGAAGATCAAAGGCAAGTTATCAGCAAATCAAGCCGTAGTTATCTTCCGGTTTTCTAGCGTAAGAAAATTGTACAAAGAATGAAATGTTTACTTCTCGTTCGCATCAAAGGGCGGTTCCCAAGTGATGGCTGCAAACTTTTGCGTCCAACCGACGAAAACGTAGAAAATCACGATCGGAAATTCAAGGCAGACTCCAGATCGCTATAAACGAGCGAGATATACATTTTTTAGCAAGGAGAAGAGAAAGATCACATAACAAGAGGGAGATTAAGGAGAGAAAATAAAAGATATACACAACCGTTGACAATACTATGCTTGAAAATCGTATTGACACATATGTAATGTACCTAATAAATATATAAAACAAGACGGGGGATGTTTGTGTTTCGTAAGTAAAAGAGTATTAAGAGTAAACTCGTAATAGGCGCGAGGAGGCACGATGAACTCGCGCGAAACGCGGAACGCGTAACTTTCTGCGCGTATCATCTGCGTGATTTATTAGGTAATTACGACTAACGAGCGAAGAGAAGAAGCAGGTTTCGTCGTCTCACGGAAAGCGCCGTTATTGTCGAGAAAAATCTTTTCAAGCGAGAACGAGAACGAAGCGAAAGAAAGAATTGTAAAGACAGTAGGAGAAGATTTCGATGACACGTCGCCGCTATGCAGGCCGTCGAGCGTGCATGGTGACCCAAAGTAATTGTATCCAAGTATGAAACACGCACATTCAACACAAAGAATACCTGCGTAGAATATCCCGAGTACCGGAATCATCATCGATAAACGTTTTCGTTTGTTCACTCACACCGACCGCGTTGTTCTCCAGCGAACTGGATGCACATAAATGTATATAACACCACATACGATACACAAAATGTATACGCACGTGTACATGCGTACACATTGACACACACACACACACACACAAACACATACACGTGGGATAACGCTTGTGTGACTCCATATATTCACACGATCGAATTAAGCTCCGAACGCACGCGCCGTTGTTACGCTTCTCATCTCCGAAAACGGATCATTGTCATTATTACCATCATTATCGTAGCGAACGACGATCGCCCGATGAATACCAGTATTGTCCTCGTGATCGATTCGATATTCCGCCGTACCGGACGGCAATTGTGCGGTTCGAGCAAGCGCGAGTTGCCTCTCAAAATCCTGACAATCCTGGTGACATCAATGCATTGTGAGATGCGGTTCACGGAGGATGTCGGCTCGCATCAATCGCACCGTTCAACTAGTTATATTGAGATCCATACATACAGTATGACTTGCCTCGTTTTAAGGATATATCGTGCATCATTCATTAATATCGTGCCGCACGTAATTAGCGAATAAAAATTAAAGACGTAAGTCTCTTCCTTGGGTTATAAAAGATTCGATTTCGTATACGTTGAAGAGTTATCGATTCTAACGATGATTCGTTAATCGTTTCGTGTTAATACTAAAGATCCAGCTGTCGTATGGCCAATATCGAGTCCGTATTCTGACGGCGTATTTAGCGTAAATATATAATACGATCGTCTAAATCTCTCGCGTCACGTTGACGTTAAAAAAGCGACCTGTATTAGATGAAATAAAATTAAAACTCGGACGATCGTATTTTCAAGCGCTAACTATACCATGAGAACACGGCTCCGCGTTTATTATTTATTATACATTTACGTATTCAATGAGTTCTTGCATATATTTAGAGAATAATCGAGTGTATACGGACGGAATTCGAAGTGCGGTATAAAAGCGAGGAGACAGGAGATTTTAAATCCGATTAGTTAGATAATTACCGGGGAAACATTATAGTCAAATGATGAGAGAGAAAGAGAAAAGAGAGATGATCGAGAGAGAGGGACCTATTAGAGTTATATCATCGTTAAATCATTGCACATGCATACACACACACACACACCACGTGCCATATCATCGCATTATATATCAGAGGGAGAGAAAGAGAGGGAGAGAGAGAAAGCGAGAGAGAGAGAGAGAGAGAGAGAGAGAGAGAGAGAGAGACAGAATTTAAATACTGTTAATTTTAAGTCGTAGCTAAATATATGCGGTTGTATACATATGCGTAAATATATATATATATATATATATATATATATATACAGCGTGACGGAATCACGCGGGTGGAAATCCGGCACGTGTACAGCATTCGTTTGACTGTGATTCGTTGCTGGTCTTTATTCGAGTAATACGACATTGATATATATATATATGATACATATATGATACATATTCGGTGTGACAAGAAGGGGCGAATGAACGAATGGAGATGTACGAGATAAAAAATTATCATTTATGATGGAATTTCGATAACTAGCGATATTCATCTGATAAATGTTAAATATCAAAGTGAGCACTAAAGACGATTGTCTCGAAAGAATAGAAATAGCAATGCCTTTCTTGTTTATTCGCCTCTTCAAATGCATGTAAGCGGACGCAATGTGACAGTTCTCGCTGCTACTCGGATATCGACCGACACTATTTACTCGCGATCATAATTATTTCTCGGCTCGATCGGAGACCTCGTGGTTTCCGATTCGGTTAGGAAGACGAGGGGAAAGATCGTTAGTGCGAAACCTTGGTCATTCAATCGTCATCGCCATCGTCATGATAAGCGAGTCACACTCGCGTTGACACCGCACGAAGCGTCTGTTCGCCGTTGCCCAACCAAAAATATCCTTTGTAATCTAATTTTTTTTTTTCGCATCGACAGTACACACGCACGTGTAAGATATTATCGCATCTCGATCGTGTAATCACAGAATATATTGCACATACAATTGCACATATTATATACATATTTACAAGTGTGTATATACATTATATATACATATACATATATATATATATACATATACATGGTCATGATCGCGATCCGTGTTGCTGTCTCACCCGCTCGATCGCAGTAAATCTGACTATTATCACTTTCACTTTATCTTTCCTCGAGCGATATTCGAATCTATTCTAAAACATATCTAAAACTCAGAGAAAACATACTTTTCCGCCCATTTTCACCACAAATAATATTTTAAGAGTCATATTATATTATTATACAGGATGTCTCTCGTTCTCTAAGCGCGCTTCCTTTAAACTGCAAATTTTTCTCAATCAATCTTAAGTCATCTTACAAAGAAATGAACAACTTTATGAAAATTTAAGAATCGCAACAAAGATAATATTCCTTATGTTATGTGAAATTATATTCTTCAGTTAATTTTAAGTGGATTTTATTCGGATTCTAATTTAAAACTCATACGATATTAAATATTAAAGGATATAAATTACGATATATTTATCGAGACAAAAATTTAAAATTAAGTAAAAGATTCTTTGGACAAAGGGCATGCAGTTCGGAGAAATTACGCTTAAGGAAAGATATCTTGTGCAAATATATACAGACTGTTTATTATTGTATCATAAATTGTCTATATCAGCTTTACTACAAATACTACTTCGCTAAACATCTAAAAGGAAAGTGGGAAAGATCCCAAGGAGAAATCCCGAGACAGCCACGGAGCGGTGATTTTCCGAACGCCCATTATCCCATCGAAATTTTACCCCCTCCCCCCACTCCATAAAAATTCTGATGTTCCACACGTATTCGTCTTCATGTGTTACCATGGCCTTGTTCTTTTTAACTGAACTTCTTGCGTAGTTCATGTTTGTTCCATTTCTCTTCACGTTGAAGAAAAAAAGGAGGAAAGATGAACCATGCAAGAAATTCAAATAAAAAAACACGCCTTGTATCTGTTACGATTAGAGTTGCCAGATTTTTTTTTAATACCAACATATTCGAGACATGTGTGAGGCGATAATTGAAAAATGGATTATTAAAGTACTGGAACTATATATATGTATATATTTTCAGTTAGTATCTCCACATAAACCACGATTATGGTTAGTATCTCCACATAAACCACTAACTGAAAATACACCATAATCGTGATTTATGTAAGGATACTAAAAATTTAACTCAAATACTTTAATAATCCATTTTTCAACCATCGCCTCAGACATATTCCGGGAATGTTGGTATAAGATCTGGTAACTCTAGTTACAATACGCTACGCCGTGTTTTTTTTTTTTTCGTTTTCCTCTTTTATTTTGCGCAAATACAAGTACGCAGGTAAACGGTTTAAGCGAGAAGTAAAGCGAATGAGAATATTCACACACCCCAATCTTTTTCAGAACAATTTTGCATGAGAAAGAATTCTTCAAAAAAAAAAGAGACGAAATACATCTTACTTGCCATTTTTCATGTATACTCTTGTTGCTGCGTTGCGACAAAACAAAGAAACAGAAAAATGGAACTAGAAGTATTCTGATCTTCTTGGGATAATTGTACATAAAAAAGAAAAATATTGTTGTGAAGTATTTCAGAATACATTTCGTTGACATTGTGTTAGTGTATTAAAAGTGACAGATGGAGACGGGCGCTGATTTTACAAAATTGATTGCGTTGCGTTGCATCGTCGTATATACTTCCGCGTTGTAAATGTTTTTTAAAAAAAAAATCATGTTGCCTATGGTAAAGTTGTTTGTATCGCGAGGAGGAATCGTAGCGGTTGCATTTCGCCCGAACTCTGATCTTCGAAAAAATCTCGTCGATTTTCGAGAAATGATTCTATCAACGTCGTTCAATTCCCTGTAATAGCAAATGATTGTTTATTTCTAGATTATAGCGTAATACGTAGAATAATATGTATAATGGACGTAATTTAGTTAATTATAAGTAAAACTGTTAAATCAGGTTGGCAGAATCGGTCCGAAAATGCGAAGACGAGCTTGTACTTATAAACGCTCGGACGATCCGGTGCAGCCGCTATCGTGCCTCTAGCGATTCTGTAAAGTAACGAAATTTTACGATTGACGTCCTAAGAGAAAAGTAAACGAGTCACACGTTCGATATGACAATTCTTAATTTCGCATTTCCCCACCCGTGGTCCGTTCGCACACTTCTCTCGTTCCTCGTTTTTGCGATCAATGTACCATATCCGAAGGGTGCTCTTAAAGTGGAATAGCGAAACGAAAAGTGAAAGTGAAACTTGCAATGTATTAAGACGGTGCGTACCGTTGAGCGAGGGGTAGAAAGGATGGCTTTCTTATTGGGATAAGCTGCCTCAGGGGAAGGTAATCCAGGGACTCTAATAAACTTATCCGAAAATACTTGCCTCTGAAGTTATTCCATATTCTGTCGCCGGGGCTGTGTCCATGATCCTCCTTTATTCCATCCTTTGTAATACTTTTCATGTAAAGCTACCAGATTATATTAAATTAAATTGAAATTTGCAAGCTGAAATATTTTAGAATATTTTTAAAATACCGACTCTATTCCTACACGTTAAGATGATACATTTTCGTAAGTATTAAAATACTAGAATTGTTTTTTCATAAATGAAATCACTTCATATTTTGTGTCAATAAAACTTCCATCAACAAAAATTGAAAATTTGGTAAATATAATACATCCAACATTTCTCAAGAATACTGAAGTAAAAATATCTGTCATAATAGCATTGTGGTATTTCAAATCACAACTATTATAGGAAATTGATTTATCAAGCGACAATAAGTGTTTTTCATGGAATACCAAGAAAGATACAATGTTTGTATCAACTTGTGTCACTAAATGGGAAGCATCCTAATATATAAAAAGGTCGTTTTATGTTTGCAATCCTTTCATGATTTCCTTAAATTCTAATTCACACACAAAACACAAGTAATATATTATATTATATTAATATATAACACTTATTTATTACTACATTTTCCCAAGGAAAAAACACATACATATTCACTGTACAATAAAAGTTAATAGAGTTCCTCTAATGATATTCCCATGCGTCTTTAGGCGCAGTGATAAATTTCCTGCACTCCTCTGCAAATGCAACTTCTCTCTGTAATAATAAATAATAATCATGACATCTTTGCTTACATCGAAAGTATCTAAATAAATAATAAAACGATTTCATGTACAATTATTCTTCTAATGACGATCGATATTAATTTCAAACAAAATGACCCTCAAGTTAAATGGTGCTTTCCAGTAAGAAGTACAGCGTAACAAAATGATCATTTTATCTTTGTTTAATATTGGCAAACAAAGATGTAATGATTCACTGACTAATTGCTTTCTAATTTAACATAATTGATACTGATTTCAAATTACACGAGTATTTTATACTCAGATAATAATGTATATCATTACTTGTTTATTTTAATGACAAAGTTATTGTATAACAGGACAGGTTTTAAAGCTTCAATTTTAAAGTGAGTTAACAAGACTCAGTAAAGTACATAGTCTTGAGTTTATGTAGATGCAGGTAAAAATTTAGTTGAATCTCACTTGTCAGAATGAAAAAGAACATGCATTTCTGGGTTATGACGTCACAAATGAAAACTACCCAAGTTTTGGTATAAATGGAAAGCACTGTCTCAGCCATATCCCTTAGTAGAAAAGCACCCAAAATTTAATTGACTACCGTTAAAGAAATCTGAACTTAGGAATTTAAAATCACAACAATCGGAAAGGTTACCTTCACCAAATCTTTATTCGGTATTCTCGGATATGGACCAAATGGATCGTGCGATCCCCACAACCAATCGGTGGCTATAAGGACGTTCATTCCCATCATCATTAATAGAGCCGTGGAACCTACGAGTTTTTGGTACATTTTCGAGCAAGCGTCGAAGAACCACGAGCTAACCAAATTATTTTCTTCGATCAAGAGACAAGACGTAACAAGACAACAAGACAGTAACCTCTTACGTCAAACCAACAGTGACGCCAACAAAGTTGTGGTTTGTTTGAAAAATTCCTAGATGACACACAGCTGGTTAATCAATTTCATGAAATTTGTCAAAATTCATATTATGCAAAATTTCTCTCGTTCTCCGAATCATCGATTTATTCGACCGAAAATCAATTTTGCTGGCATTTTTATGATTTTAATATCGAAATGTCGAATTCTATCCAAGTATTGGTGGCTAACTTCACGCTTTCCACTCGGAAAAGTAACTAGTCACGCGCGCCGAATAAACTCCGCAGATGTCGGTGTGTTTTCTGCTTAATTATATATTGTTATAAACACAGCATTTTAATGCGCGATGAAATAACCTAACGAATTTCCATATCTGCGTGAGTAAGCATTTTGTAGAAAGAGATCTTCTCGAATTCTTTCTTGAATTCTCGTGAGCCGTTATGAGGAGAGAAGAATTATCAGCGAATTTGATTGGATGGATTGGATGCATTATTAAAGCCGTTGTACACAAATTGACGTAAAAATATATATTTAATATAAATGAGATATGATATAAATTCTACGTGAAACCAGGAATTAATAATTTTTTTCGCGAAACACGTGTCTCATATTTTTATCTAAAATATGTTAGCAAATTAGAAAGAAAACGAAAAATGACGATGTTTTAAAGTTGTCTGATTTAACGTGGAATGTCTCAAATACAAAAAACGGACTAAACCATGAAATCTTTAATTCATCTTATTGTACTGTTAAGTGAAATCTGTATTTTGTAATTCAAAATATTTGCATATTTTACTTGTTACGCATAACAGGTTTCGTTTGCTTGTGAAATTTAAATTTTACATTTAAAATGAGATAAATATATACTTGGGAGTTGAAGAAAAAGAAAGCGAAAAATATTGAGTACAATAGATATTTTTGCACTCAGAGTCCTTGCTTTCTCTTTTTTCAGAACCAAATATGTGCCGGCAATTATGAAAGTGTTTCAAGTAAAAAAAATAAATTACAATGTAATTATACATAAAATAGGATAATTCATTAGATTTCGATTTTTTACTTAGACTACTTTTATAATTATATATGCACACATTTCATTTTAAGTGCAAAAATTTTTGAAGACTTCAAGCAACGCGAACAGACTAATAGCGTTTTCGGCCCGACCGGGTTTGCACCAACCTGGGTTGGATTAATGGCGTTTTGCGCTCTCCTATTGGTAGAGCGTGTGACATCAACCAATAGGAAAGATTAATCCAACCCAGGTTGGTGCAAATCCGATCGGGCCGAAAACGCTATATAGGTCTGCTTTCCGTGGCTGAACAAGTGTACACTTTTGGAACTTAAAGTGAGACAGGTATATGCTAGATATTTGTCGAAAGCGAGAAAGAGAGTTGTAGTGCAGGAACAGAAAACAATAAGCTACCCTAGTAGTGTACAGCGGCTTTAATTTGGTTTAATACGCACTAGTGCGCCCAACCGAATTCGCTATAAATCCGCGCGGCGCCGACAGGTGGCGGCAACGGTACGCGGCGCGGAACGGGAAAAGCCGGCAGGTAGTCGATCGTTGGCCGTCACCGCGCGAGGACGGCGAGGTCGTCCTTGGTTCGACTGTCGGGTTATCCAGTTGCGCGCGACGCAATTGGTCGAACGGCTCTTCCACAAGCCCCGCCTACCAGGTGGCCGTTCGAAAGTGTGTAGTCGTGTTTCCTTACGGCGAAACGACAGGCGCTGCTTCTCATCTATTCTACCGGACTGTCGGCGTTCAGTTTATAGGAGGAAAAAAACCACGGGGATGAGTCGCGTCGGTCTGGTAATATGCGACGGTTGAGAAGGATCGGAGCAGGTGGGAAATCGCGAGCGCGCACGAGGGTGGTTCGCTGTTAAAAGAAAAACATCGTCCACGGGGTGCTAAAGCTGCGGTATCGTGTCCGGGGTGGGGGGGAACCTCAGCGATCGCGAGTATAGTGTGTCGACAGTCGTGAGAGCGAAAGAGAAGGAGAGCAAAGAGCATACAGCAAACTGTGCGGGAGAGGAGGAGGAGGAGGAGGAGGAGGCGACGACGACGACGACGACGGCGGTGGAGGTGATGGTGTGAGCGTGGCGAGAAGGAAAAACACGTTTCGCGAAAGAACGTCTCGTCTCGCGTCGAGAGTTCCGGCTGAAGATATCCGTCATCATCGGGTGTCGTCGTCTCGCGGTGTTACGTTCCGCGCGCCGTACGGCGCGAATATCGCGCCGCGCGAAAATTTGTGCGTTCAACGAAGGGTGGTGAGAAAAGAGGCGAGAAGAAAAGAGAGAGAGACAGAGAGCGAGAGAGAAAAAAGGGAGGCTGGAACACAGAAACGCGCGCGAGTGCCGTGCGATAGAGGAAGAGAGGAGAGAGAGAAGAGAGAAAGAGAGAGAGAGAGAGAAGGCGCGTTGTCGTCGTGCGCTGCTTCACGGCGTTGCCCGAGTAGCCAGACGAGCGGAGGACGTCAGCTGTGTGGTGCGCCGAGGGGACGGCGAGTCGTGCGCGCGGGTTGAAGCGAGACGGTGCGGCGCGAACGAGCGAGCGAGCGAGACAGTGAGAAGCCGCACACGGCGAAATGGGAGACGGAGAAATGGCGCTGGTGCCAGATGTCCAGTATGGTTTGTCGTCGCACGGCAATTTCGACGAGCGCAAATCCCTGATATTTGTCAAGCTCACCGACTCGTCGCAACGTGCCATCAAGGAGTACCTCAAGATTAAGGTGAGTGCGTTTTCTCCCTTGTCCGTCGGTGTTTCTCGCACGTTTTAGGGAGGCTAGGATCGTCGCACTCGCGCGTGCGCGCAAGCTCGCCGCGCGCGTGTACGTATATATGCATGTGTGTGTGTGTGTGTATGTGTGCGCACCGCAGGCACATACGTGCACGTAAGTACGTGCGTGTGTGCGTGCGTGCGTGTCACCGCAAGAAACAGTGGCGTGTATGCGCGCGCGCGCGTGTCTGCGTACGTGTGTCGTAATATCGTGCCAAGGAGAGAGAATAAGAGTCTTGGCGAGAGACACCCGATCGTGTCGTGTTGCTTGCTCGCCATATTTCGTGCGAAATTTCGTCGCGACGACGTCTTCCCGTCGCCGACGCCTGGGAAGACGTCTTCGAGGGGCTCGGTCCCCCCTCCCCCCCCTCTCTCTGTAGCTTCCCCTCTCTTTAATTATTGCTCCGCTTCCTCCTCCATATATCTCTCTCTCTCTCTCTCTCTCTCTCTCTCATCTCTGTCTCTCCTCGCAATCCGTTCTCCAAGATCACGTTCGAGAGAGGGCCACTCGATTCTTTGTCGAACAGCTGCTCTCTCTTTCTCCTTTTCTTCATCCCCTTTTTACGTCCGTTTCAAGATGAATTTTCTCGAAGGCCGGTAAACTCCGAAAATTCGACACGCTTCCCTCGGTCTCGGTATGTGGTCGCCCTTTTTCTCTGCGGCTTTGGAGTAACAGCGGCGCCGAGCGAGTTAAGCGAGCGAGTCGCGCGCGATGTCGACACGTCTGCTGCTTTGACAACGGCAAATTACGTAATACACGAGAGCGCGAGAACGAGCCATACTGAATAAAAAAAAAAGAAAAAGAAAAGTCCACCCCGTACGCGTGTAACGGGATTCGAACGCATTTTCGCGCCTACGGAGTAGTCTCTGACGAGACGATGCGAGAATCTTTTTCCAAGTCTCCCGAATACTGCTCCGACGTAATCGCGAGGATCTTGCAAGGATCCACCACGAGAGCGTAAAAACAGATGAATTATCTCGTCGCGTAGTGTCACGTCGCCGTTGCAGATGGCAAGATTTCTGCAAGCTAATCTCCTGGACGCGCTCGTCTGCGAATTTTCCTACTATTTTTTTTTGTATCCTCCCGTAATTCTCAATGACTGTTAAATACCGACGTGTCGGCGATTCGGGCCGACCGGATCGTCCGGGGCCTAAAAAAATTGTAACACGTGGTTTCTGTCTCGTCTCTTTCTCTTTCTCTCCTTCTCTCTTATCTTGATTATGATGTACTCGCTATTATGCTTTACCTCTTGATGCGATAATTTGTTAGCTAGTTTGCATTCAGCAGGAGTGATCTTTAAATAGTTTTTCATTTCTCGAGTGTCTCTCACCTTGCGTCTTTTGAGAGTTGAGACTCTCATATTCGTTTGCCGATATATTATTTTCTTTCCTGATTTTATTTTTAAAAAAACATACTTTTTGCAATTATAGTCTCTCTGTTTTTATGAAGTATTTTATATAATGTTTTTGACAAGCGCTCGAGGGGACTGTATCTCGGAGCGCCCAATAAATTCCGATTCAATCAATCAATCAATCGGTTTTTTTTTTATTACAATAATATTTTGCTGTGTATTTTCAATCGTTATTATTTTTTCTTTTCACCGTTAATTCGATTTCTATTACTTGTAATCAAATTTGCTTTATCAATTGTTGTTTTGTTTAGCGCTTGAGAGAATTTTCTAGACTATATTCTTAGAGCGTTCGACGAATAGCGATATCTCGTCTCCTTTTCTCCGTCCGCCCTTTTTATTTTTACAACTTGTGCGATTTTCTGACCGCGCGCGTTTTAAACCGAGGAATATACGCGGTCTAACGAGCATGAAGCGTTGTAAAGCGATTGCGAATTCTTACATCAGCTGATTCTAACCTCTCGGACGAGATTCGAAAGTAGAGGAGCCGTGGCACGGGTGGGGCGTGCCTTCGTCAAAATATCGTCGTTGAATGTGCGAGTGCCTTTATATCCCCGAGACGGCGAGATAGCGAGAAATTTCGTATGCAACCTCGTCGCTTTGGGTATCGTCGATATCTCGTCTTTTTGTTTCTTACTTTTATTACGTGACTTGTAACGAAAGCCTCGCGACGCGAATTGCGGTATACACGTTGCGGCGACGTGCCGGTAAAGCAACCGGAAAACGATCTCGATGTAAAACAATTTTCGCCGTCCGGTATTTTCAAACGGGCGGGGGAAAACGACACTTGACGCGAAAATCGACTTTTCCTATTATCGCGATGAATATTTATTTACGCGCTGCGAACCGATCGCGGAAAGTTCCGTCGCAAATAGATTCTATGAGTTTCAGAAGCCGTGCATTTGCTCAAACTCGTTTAAGTAATGAGATTTTAATATTTATCCCTACCCTAGCTCCGTTTCGGATCATTGAATCACTAACCACTTTGATAAAATAATGTTAACAATTGACGTCACGTATAAAATTAACATAGTGACATAGCAAAATCACTTAAATATTTCATCTCCATCTGTGTATCTCGATTAATATTAACCATCTATGTTAATTAATATTAGACATCTACGAGAGAGATAACCGAGAACTTGAAGTTATCATGTTGAAATAGATATCTCTTTCCGTTATAATCCATAATACATCGACGACATTGAGAATTATCTGTTTAAGACGTAATAAATTGTTGCGGCAAATAGATAGTGTATCAAACAAAATTAAACATGTGAAGCATCTTCACGCGAACCGAGATTTTCCCGCTTCGACATTCCGTCTGCCAGTAGCGACCAAACATTTGAATGAAAGAGTTTAAAAGTGCAACAAACGAGAGACCTAGTTTTCGAACGAGAGAGAGAGAGAGAGAGAGAGAGAGAGAGAATGAAGAAGGTCGTTTAAAAAAGCGCAACAAGGTTCGAATCCCTTATGCTTCCAAGGGCCGGTTCGGCTTGCTGCTGTGTCGGCTGTATCCCGTAAGAAAAGGGGCGTTCCCCTTCGAGAAGTACAGCTGTTCCTCGAAACTCGAATAACCCGAACTGAAAGAACCGGGCTGTATAACGACCGCTTGTATGTATTTTATAAGCGGAGAGAAAATCCATCTCTCCCTTTTTATTACTTTCTTTTATTACCCATCTTGTTAATCTAGAGGCTAAACGGAGTGTCATGGCTCGAATTGTTATTCAGATTAAAGAGATAGAATGATAAACATTATATTGAATGAGCGATTTGATCGATACCGTGAACGAATTCTCTTCTTACATTTATTTATTTAATTTACCTAAAAAGAATTTATGGAATGTACATTCTAGAATTTATACGGAATTCTCGAAAGTTATTGCGCTATTCACATTTTTATCGAGCTCTTTTATTTGTGTATAAATATATATTTTTAAGACCTTTGCTTGTAACTTAAATATTTGATCTCTTCCTTTTTAAAGTAATCGTATACACTAAAAAAGTTATGTCAATAGCATTATTTTAATTGAAAACAATTCTATTGTTTCAACATATAATACTGTTAATGAAACAAACACGTTTTATTCTCGTTTTAATACAATTTTATTTATTTTGTTTCGTTAATACTGTTGTTAAATCGGTAAGGTTAATTTTTAATTTAAAAAATACTGTTGATCTTTTTTTCTCAGTGGTCTACAAACAATTTGATAGTTTGAGATTTTTAGAGACAGTTTCTCTTGGAGAAGTTTTTCATTTTTAGCGTAAAGAAAATGTTCTAAAAAGAAATTTAGAAAAAACATTAATCATTCGAAATACCTACTTTAGGAAAGCTATTTCTAAAAGAAATAGCGAGAAAGAAGAGCTAGGCTATTGTAACGATTCCCTATCCATTGTAATGATTTTGCCTGACGTTTTTATCCGACCCTTTTTTCCCTCCCACCTTTCTTTACAATTTTTCTCATCCTTTTTTTTGTTTGTCTCCAATGTGTACGTTTCGTTGTATTTAAATAACTGTTTCTATAGGCTAGTAGCGATTTAAAACGTCAACAACCTTTTTTTGCAAAGTGGTTTTCCTATAAAACTGAAAATACTGTGGAACTTTCCTTCAAAATCTTCCAAACTATAAAACCTTTTTCGACTGTTTTCTTTTTCCTCTCCGTCTGTGTTCTTTCATAATTAAACAATTTTCATAACTCCCACATTACGTTATGTTTTCATCGTGCATAATAAAAAAATGACAAAATTTTATCGATAAGAAACGTTCGAACGATCACGGTAGTATAAAATAGGAATCAGGTTATCCCGAGATTTGAAGGTTAACGTAGATTTGGGCGATACGTAAATTTATCATAAAATTAAATCACGATTCAAATATTCGCGCGTGCGCCAAATTTTTTTGGGATCTTCGTTTTTTCCCCCCTTTTTTCCTCTCTTGTGCGCGCTAAAATACTCTGCACTGTTGGGAGACATAGAACGCAGCGAATGGAAAGTCGAGTGATATTAACGCGCAAGATGCATTCCTCGTGGCATATAAAGTACGCATCGGCGTCGTTAAAGTAGTCTCGGTAGAAAGAGAGAAAAAAAAAGGAGTGTGTGTGTCTCATCTCGTAATCGCGCTATTAAATTGGCGACTTACATACGTCAAATGCCTCCAATTTACGCTTGGTATAGAATAAATTATGCGAGGTGAAAGTGAATGCCGTCTGTGCGAAATCGTACTTAGGGGGTTTTGGACGGGTGAGAGGGAGGTACGCTTCAAAAAGCAAAGCCGATCGTTGAAAACCTTGAAAGTGTCCAACTGGTCTCGTAATCCCTGATGCTGATTACGATTTGCTCGCTGTATAATATATATAAAATATTTGATGTAAAAACAGGTGGTTGCGTGTCCCGTAAACATTATTCGCAGACGGATTCACGTAACGTGAAAGAGAAAAGATGCGTCATTTTAAATATTACTCGCGTTTATTTCGGGATTTTTTTTATTCCGCGAAAGCTTGAAATAGTAAATCAATATTTCCGCGACAGTCCATTTTACATTATGTAAGAGACGTCTCTTACATTTAGAAAAATTGAAAAATTAAGAGAGGATTTTTTTAAAACAACTCTATATTTATCGCTAACCTAAATGTTTATATCGTCAAATCATGTCTTTCTTTACAAAATTTATGTTAAAAATAAAATATGTTAACGGTAAGTATCAAATTAGTCACACTGAGAAAAATGATCTGGTTGGATTAAACAATAATTCTGGTAGAAAATGGACGAATCAGAATTTTATGCCTATTAGAATTCTAGTTGAGATAACTAGAATTCTGATTAATATAATTATTCTGGTAAAAATAAGAATTCTAGTAGATTTTAGTATCAGAAATATAGTATGAACCAGAATTCCGGTTATCTCAACTAGAATTCTAATAAATTTAACCAGAAATTTCTGATTCGTCCATTTTCAACCAGAAAATTTTTTCAGTGCAATTAGCTAATCTTTACTTAATTCCTGACCCATCGACAGATCAACGGTAGTTTATTTGATCAAAAGCTACTGAATGCAGTGCGAAAGAGGTTCTGCAATCACTATATAACTCTTATCGTGGTCGTATTATTTTACGATTGATAGACTTTTATCTCTCGGTAATAAAGCGTTCAAATTACGCACGCGCTAATACAATTGCATCGGTTCGTAGCAAGGTGTCACGAAAAACATATTTGCGACTAAGGTGATGGTATTGGTTCTCTTTCAAGGTCGCGCATATCGCGTATCACATTGCCTGGTGCCTAATGAATTGACAAGGAAAAGACTCGAATGAGCGAACCGCGAACGTAATTCATTCACGTGTCAATTAGTAGTGATGATTAACGCTACTACAACTGTACGATTGTGTCACGTAAATGCCATTGTGCTATACACCTTCCGAGCGGAAACGCACGTACGCACTGGCGGCGTCTAACGATATATTTTAATGACAATAAAGTTACCTTGCGAACATTAGTTATCAGTCAGACGCACGCGAATGAGAATTATATTAATTAATCAAAGAAAAACTAAGTATTTTTTTTTGCTCGCGATCTTACATCGTTGGAAAATTTCTGTTAAATTTAACACGTTTTGCATGTCCCAAACGGTTCACTCAAATTTATGTGTTAATTTAACGCAAAATGAGTATGAGAGAAGATAGCACAAATATTATTTAAGAAGATAAATATAAAAAAAGTAATAGACACAGTTTGTGGAAGCATATTTTTTTGGTAAAATTAATATTTATGATATATTAAAATAATACATATTTTATTCATTCACATCTTAGAATTTACATTTTGAAATACATTATTTTAATTTTATTTGTTTAATTACTCATAAATTATGTTACTTCGGCACTAATTGTAAGAGATCTTGAATATCAACACGAACTATAATAATGTAATCACATTATGATACAGTAATAGTTGAATATGTTGAGAAATTCAATACAAAACAAGGATTTGAGCGAATCATTTCCAACACAAATACGAAATGTTTTTACTGTGTTCGCGAGTTTCATTCATAAACGAAATTGTTTCTTTTTTCCCCCGTGTGATACTGATAATGCTCTATCGTATTAAATAATAAGCCAAGTAACGGCGGTATCTTTTTGTTCGGCCAGATTTATCTCGATCTCGCAGTATATGAGTTACTTTTCCGAGAAAAGTGCGTGCGGTTTCTGGTTAATTCTCTAACGGTTTTACGATCTCTCGACACGGTAATGTTATCCGAATGCCGAATGGATACACCTCCCGGAAACGTTCCCGATCGAGAGCGCGGTTGCGCTTTCGACCCGAAGCGATCGAGTATATACCCGGGGTATCCTTTTCACCGGCAACGAATTTCGATGAGAATGGTGAAATCGACGATCGTATATTGCCGTCACGAGAGCAAAATTCGTGCTGCTTGAAGCGACTCGTCATTGGATGATGCGAATGATCCGCGACGATCGATGATGAGTCCGCCTCATAAAACCGTCGGCGCGAGCGTGAATTGATTTGTAGAGTTCTCCCGGAGAACCGTCATTACGAATTCATGTATCGAGTATAGACTTCGCCGGGAGTCATGGCAACGCGAAATTATCCCAGCAACATTACGGCACTAGGTTTACGCGTAAACCGTCGTAGTATGGTATTGTGCCAGTCCGAGACTTCCAAACGATAAAACTGCGTAAAAGCATCGTAAAAAGATGCAACCGTTACGACAATGGCTCTTACGAGCTTAAAGATGTAGTTCGCAGTGAACTTTACTCCCGAAGAGAAAATCTTAACGTTTCGAACCTTTGTGTGGACGTAAAGCTCCTCATAAATATAAATACAAAGCCGAAGGTCATCCCTTATTCCCTTTCGACAGAATGACTAATGACTGTATTATGACTAAGGAATTTTCAAAATTAGTCACGGTACGATTGTTATTTGCTAATTCAAATTTGAAGGTGACATTTATTTTGGCGCAAGGACATGAACTCACGATATTATATTAAAAGAAATTACGGGGAAAAATAAGTAGAAGTTATTCCGTGTATTTCTCGCAATTAGGTCTCACTATAGGTTGGACTAAAGTTGGGAAATTTCTACGGCAGTGCTTATAATGCGATAATCATTCTCAATAAGAAGCGCTATTATATGGAAAGAATGATTTTGCTGGAGAGAGAGAGAATACTAAAAATTTAATTACAAATTGAAAAATAATTTTATTAGACTCTCAAAATTATTAGAGCCTTCGAATATAATGAACAATTATACCGCAAAAAGTTTTGGCATTTTAGCAACATTGAGAAAAAATTTACTGTATCTTAATACTTAATATTTCTTTAAATAGTACAAAGTAAACTTACAATAAACATTTATTCAATAAAAAAAAATTATAGTTAAATCAAATTAATAGTTTTTGTATCAAATAAATATATGTTTACATTCAGCAAATATTCACTTAGAACTATTAAGACAAATATTTATTAAAATTTTGTTAAGTTTTTTTGAATGTAGCTAAATCTAAATCTTTTTGGATACTTTAGCAAAACCGTTATTTCCGTGTACTAATTACGTGCTTCTTCGCATCGAACCGAGGAATTTCTTCGCAAACATGATTCACGGGGCAGGAGCGTCCGGAATCTAGACTTTTATCATGATAGAGCTATCTTCTTCACCCCCGTTCACCCGCTGTTATATCCGACTCTTCGACTTCTTTCGAACGTCCGCCTCATCGTTGACTGTCTCTTCCGCTTTTCCTTTTCGCTATACACGACGCAACACACGAAAGCGGCGCAGCGATTCCAGGCCAATAATTACCTTGCACGCTCGGGTGGTCTCCGCGGCTCTCGACGATCCCGCGGATATGACACATAAAAGCGGCCGATCGTGCCCCTGTATAACGTGTACCACCCTCGCGTCGTCGGTCTATCCCTTTCATCATCAAGTACGTACTACACGCGCTTTGTAGAAGCACATATAATCTCGCCGCAACATATTTCAAGTGAAATCCGAAGTCCGCTGCACAAATTACGCGACTTCGCCAAGACGAGGTACTGGTTCGTTGCAGAGAGATTCCAGTATGCGTTCGAAAAAAAAAAAAAAGAGAGATATCGAGGAGCTTGGTTTTTCATTTTCTGATTAACTTGTCGCTTAGACTTAATAACCTCACTCGCCTGACGTTAATGTAAAAATTTTTAGTTATAATTAAATCACTGATAGTTTTGCGGTGGTAAAAGTTATTCGTTATTAGATAAATCATTAGTTTAGTGATTAACCGTAGCTAGAAAAATATTTTTACATTATCATCAGATTAAGTTTAACTACAATAAGTTAACCAGGCCTGAGAATTTTCGAATTCCGCGATTATTGAAAATTATTATCTATTTATTTGAGGAAAATACTCTATAAAGAAAATATTACGATTTAAAACGCAAAGCATTACTTTTTAGTTACACAATACAAGAATATCTATTTTCAAGTAAATTATTCTATTCAAATATTTTTTAGGTGTTTTGAAGATAAACATTCTTTAGACGCAATAAATCTCTGGCGGCTTCCCTTCTTCTTTTTTTTTCCTCTTTCTCTCCGTTACTTCATCTCTTGTACAAGCGGGGTTCATCTGTTGAGAATTGATGAGAAAGTAATGCAATTGAAACTCCATCGACCCACTGCCTCTGCGCGTGTAAAAAGATTTTCGCTCGAGTATTTCCTCCGAGCTTGCTTTGCGGTATCGGAAGATTACTGTTTAACACTTACGAAATTGGTACACGAATTTTACGGGCGACTTAGGCCAGATGTCGCTTCGCGTTCAGTCTATTAGCGTATCATTTAAATGGCGCTACGAATTTAACGCGGTCATAAAAATACCGACCCGGGCGATTTTATATACATGCGCGCGAGTGTAGGCTTGCCGTCCAAGATGGAGATCGGTGCCGGATCGGATAGAACGGATTGGAAAAGGTTAATATCGTACAGAGTAGAAAACGCGACGCGCGCGAATGCCAGAGTCGGTTGCCGGCCGCGAGTTCTACGGCGAGGTCTCGAGATTGCGATAAAAAGATCGGTGAAGGGAGAGTGATGTGATTCCTATGTCGGTGTGTGGTGTTCCGTGCGGTTATCTAGTGGGCAAAGGCTTTCTCCGAGGAAGGCCTTTGAGAGACGTCCTTTCTCTCTAAGGACGTCGGGGGGATGCTGGAAGAGTTCGTCTCAAGGCCGTTACTCCTGTATACAAGAAATTAATGTTACGCGCTCCTTTTTTTTTTTTTTCGAACTGGGAACTCGGATCGCGCTATTGCGCGTTGTTTCGAGCTTTTACGAGACAATCGCGACTCCAGGTTGTGAGATGTAATCTAATAAGAAAATTCTTTCGGTTCAATCTAGTCGCGTTGGATGATCGTTATTAAAATCTCCTTAAGCGCGGTACCGGATGTTGCCGTGTAATTACCGCGGGAAGTCTTTCTGACGCTGATATTTAAGCAGCAAAAAATGGCATCGCGCAGATTAACGCTCGGGTAAATAAATGTACCATTACTCGTGTGCTATGCTTTTAATATATGAAGTACAAACCGTTCTATTTCTTATATACAATTTTTCTCGTACATTCTTTACGTATTTTTTTGCGTAGTTTAGTAACGTTGTAAGCGCTAATAATACGAAAGAAAAAGATTATTAGAAAGAAAGCTATTAAGTATATATTGAACAAAAGTGTAACACAATATCGCTGTCCGATTAAACACTCTTCTAATTACCGATAATTACGTATCCGCCCTAACTGGCACAGGCGCTTGTCGCGAAAGTTTTTATATTTTGTCGCCTCAAAGCATATCGCGCTGACAACGCGGGTTTAAAAAAGGGACTCTCGGCTAATCGTTCACGGGGATTTCCTGACGTTTTACCATAATACCATATATAGGGGCTTCCCCTGTTTGAGAGTGCGCTGAAAAATTCTCGCCTCTTCACCTCGCGGCTCGTTTCATCGAGGTAATTTACATTGTCCGACCCTCTATATATGCCCGCAATTAAAATGTCCTTCTAAAGGGATATATTTTGAAACGTTTCAACGAGCCGCAATGAAAGACAACGCAAAGCAGCGTTACGCCCGGTGTGTAGTTACGAGCACAAAATATCTCTCTCTCACGGAAATGCTTTCCGGGACAAAGAAAACGGCTTGTTAGATCCTTATGTAAATGCATTTCTAAATAAGATGTGATCTTTCTCAAACGCTCGCTCGTCAAAACCGCGTGCGTTTTTTTGTCGCGCATTGTCGCGCATTGTCGCCTAAAATTCGCAGAAATATTAATGCCACCGGCGATGCAACAATGGCGGAATCGTAGAAATTAATCATGAAAGTACACCGGCAGGCGGGTATATACACCTAGCGCGCGATCTGACGCGGAACATAACACAGCTGCTATTGATACGCGCTTCCGGCTTTCATTAAAAACAGGTCGAACAGTCACTCTGAGAAATTTCTTCAGGATGATTTGCTCGTTACGCACGTGGCTACATTGAGAGAAAAGTTCATTGCCGGATTCACCGCGATTTCATACTTGCCGCATTTGCGCACAATTGGGTTGTAATGCAGTCGAGAATATGAAATTATGTCTCTAGCGCGGTAAGAACCGTATCGAATCTCCAGACTGCGTATCCTATTGTCATTGTCAATTTTTAAAATCTCCTATTAAAATTATCAAGACTCCAAATTTCCATGACCTTAATATTTTTTCAAGCTATGAACCGTTGATTAGATTTCTACCTGATTTTTGAGAATATAAAAACTGCTGCAACGCTCTGTGGTATCGTAATATCATTTATGTTGTAATATCATTTGTATTGCAAGCGCAAAGAATTTAATAGCAGATATCAATCAGGATCAGACTCGGTAGTGTCTCAGCGCTAAGACAATATTAACAATACATTGAACGATATTCACAGTACATGAACATGATACTATCCATCTTGCCATTGAGCCTTTTCTGATATCGTACATTACAATGTTTTTTCCATGGCATTATCTTCTCTCCGATAACGTCAGATAATGCGGCGGATACAACGACGAAATGAATCTAATGTTTGTATGTGAACGTATCTAATGTTATATTAAGCATTCTACGGAATTTAGATAAGTTGTTTCCATTAAAAATCTCGATATATTCAATAAATAATACGTTATTTTCAAATCAATTTAAATTAATCATGAAACACACACACACACATCCGAGGATATGTAATGTTCATTATAATATGATATTTATAATCCTGAAACGAAAAGATGTTAGATGATAGTGCCACTAATGCATAAAACTATGCATTAGTGCAAAAACATATGCTCTTATTATGTTCCGAACAGTTTCTGAACTTTCTCTTTTTTTTTTTCCTTTAATAATTATCCGATTTCGGGTTTTTCTAAGGCTGCAAGGCAAGTATTTATAGGTGACCCTACACGGTCAATAATACTGATCGGTAATATTGAATCAGTAATACTGACAGTATGCATCAATCTTTTTAATATTTTTACAACCTACACTATCAGTATTATATTTATAGATGACCCTACACGGTCAATAATACTGATCAGTAATACTGACAGTATGCATTAATCTTTTTAGTATTTTTACAACCTACACGATCAGTATTATGGACAATATATTTCACTTTAATTTTACGTACAATATCTATTGTACTGTGACATACTGAGATGGATCTTAATAATACCGAATGCTTGAGAATCAAAATCTAGATCACCGTCGGTATCCTACATCAATCCATCAATATTAACCACACACGATCAGTAATACTGTCAGTATTTGTTAATACTGACAGTATTATTGATCATGTAAGGTCACTTTATGAGCACACTAAAAGTATCCTAAAGGTTATTGTAGTGTTTGAACATCTTTGTCTGTTGATCATTGGACATGGGTTTTTTGTACAATGACTATTTTTATGACTTGAGAATAATTCACAAAGGATCACAACTATAATATATGTTTCCTCTTCCCAGTTTTAATAAGCATTGAACATTAAAATACTGATAAAAATAAGACGTGTATTTTAAGTGCTTTTTTTGTATGTTAAGGGGATAAGATCCTTCTTTTACAAAAATTAATTTTTTTCTTTCTTCATGGAAAGAACGGTTTTGCTAAAATTATAGCTATAAATTTAGTTGGATCATCAAAATAATTATGCAGACTGCAAAAGTTTTAACATTTTAACAATAGGTTTGAGCATCCTATACATACAATTATCTTGATGATCCAAACAATTACTTGCATATCTATATCTAGCTAAATTTTTAGATACCTACTTCAGTTATATAAACCATTCTTTCCATATGAGTGAATCTTGTGTAAACCGTCAAAAATATTAAAAAATGCAGTAAATAAAAATTAAAAAAAAATAGTTTCGTGACTATTTTATAGCAATGGAGAATTTTTTAAAATATATTTTAAAATTAATTTACTAAAAATTTTTAATAAAAAATTTTGTATTAAACATTTTTTTTCATACTTTGGACGGTTTAAACGCTATTTACGGAAAAAACAGATTTTTTTAGGAAGAGTTTTTTCTCTTCTTTAATATGCAAGAAAAGTTACAAATAAATATACATGTCTCTTATCTATATTTCAACATATCCAAAACTTATTAAAATTAAAAGGCAACACTTGGTTGATATTGTTCTCTTCTTTCAATAATTCTATGTAAAAGATCGTTTAATTTACTGTGTTAATCGCGAAGAATGCAAATTCGCGATATAGAAGTGCTATATGCATTCATTGTCGTTCGATCTCGTCTCGAATTTCATCATCAACTCGCAAGAACAAACGAGTTTGCTGTCGAGGGTGCGGGTATTAAAATTTCCGGAATTACAAGAATTTCTACGCTCGCTGTGTTAGTTCTCTTTTCAAACTGTTTATAACAACAGTATTAGATTTTATTTCTCGCATGCTCGTCGTCATTCGGAAACGCGCCGCAGGAACAATCACCGGTCTTGCGATCGTCATCGCAAATTAATTTCATCCTTGGTACCGCCATCAAATTAAGTTGCGGCCGATTGTAATGTATTCAGCGGACGCAATCGTGATTTTATCTCGGTATATAAAGCTGTTGTAAACGTTCGAAACGAGTATTCGCCTTTTGCAATATGTGGCTCGTCGGTGAAGGAAAGTCGGCTATAAAAAAATTAATTAAAACACTCGACCACAGAAAGACTATATTATAAGATTATATTAAAGCATACGTAAAAATATATATTAATCTTTGTTAGACTGCCTTCTAGATTGTCTTTTTTTAACAATATACACACATGGATAAGATAATTTTGCCAAAATATCTAAAAAGTGCTACTGGAACTGTCGTGTTTTTCATATTAAGAGACTATCATGCTAACTTTACAGATCCATTTTATCAAACCATTAATATAATTATACAGGACGCTCGAATTGATTGCTATACGTCAAAACTTTGTGCAGCATCATGCTTGAGATTCCTGCGTAATTATTTTGATGATGCAAAATTACTTTCAGATCTGCACACATCTAACTAAATTTTTAATTACTTGAGCAATATAGTTCTTTCCCTACATACTTTGTGCGCAAAATGAAATTGATTTAATTCATTCGTTAAATCAACTCGATTTTGAGTGGTAGTTTTCGCCAATAATCTGTTGCCTAATAAATAGTACGAACATTAGGGAACATTTTCTCGACGAAATTACGATTGTGCCAATAGTGCCAATTAAATTTCTCATTGCCAAGGCATTCGTACAATTTTGTCGAAATTATCCGATTCTAACCTCCTAACCCCGATTCCTCTGGTCTCTCCGATGGCACGAAACGGCTCGGCGGCCTCAAGCCCGCGGCATCGCGTGCCTTCGCAGAATGCGCCGTTTAGACGAACGTCGTAATGTTAATGAATTCGTGATGGTGGACGGCAACGACAATGATGAATGCGGCGACGCGTGCGGTCGCGCGAGATTCTATCTGCATCTTCTCAGCTGCATACGTAGGAGGCTGCATACTAAGGTTAATAATGCGTCCGCGAGGATCTCGTATATTGCGAGCGGCAAACTTATAAGCTTGAGATTTCAGAATTTCTCCTCGCGCGATGACACTTTTCATTAATTCCTACTGCATAAATCGAATGGCTAAAATATAATGGATCAATTATAAGTGCATGATATATATAGTCGTGTCGCGCCACGCGCTCTCATTGGAGGCTCTCTAGATCAGCTGATTCGCACATAGGTAATCATCGTGTGTATTTGTACCGGATTGCAAATGGCTCTGATAAATATATCAGAGCCATAAATATATTATGAACATATCGCGTATCATCGATTTTTAGAACGTCGACTTTCCTCTCACGAACTTTCTTTTCAAAACTTGCCTTGATTTCGCGAGAACGTAACATCTGATCTCTCGCAAAGTTTCATCGCCTCAAATATTTCAATTCCATTTATTTCGTTTTCGTAAACGAAAAGGCGTATCTCTGTGTTGAAAACTTAGTCGATTCCTGCGACCCAGGCAACGCAAAGTCTAAATTTAAGGCGTAAGAAGTCTTTAAGACATCTTTTAGACGCCAAAGGCGTCTTATGTTTCAATTTTGAACACTGTGTCGTCTGAGAAGTTGAACGCAAGATTTTTTTTCATCGGTGCCAATCCTGTTTTTTTAAATTGTTATTTTAATAGTGTTAATTGCCTGCAGAACTCTTTATAAAATCATTATAGCTCTGTTTGAAGCTGGAATTGTAATCAGAATTCTCGAGAATTGAAAGTTGGGATGCTAGCTTTACACGTGTTCGAGTCGAGGAACGAACTTGGCGAATTTCAGGACTCCGCATTTCCGATTTGACAAAAAATTACGTCGTTCCTTGTCTCTCCGTCTAATTTACGGCGCTCCTTTCACTCTGTTCTCCTGAGATCGCCGATCGCGATCACCCGTGCGTGCACGCAACACGCACACCAGGTCGGTGTACGATGCGAATCGTTTTGGTGTTACGTACCCGGCGCCGTCGTCGTACACAGTTGTGAAACGCCACCGTGGCGTGACGAATTATAAGGTGCCGGTTGCGAGGTGACATTTCTATCCGCCTACGAGTTTCTGGCGCGAGCACTCGATTTCGATACAATTCGCGTCATCGATCGGCACAATACGGTCGAGTGTCGCATAAATCGTGGCTTAATTCATGCGGAAACAGAGCATATCTATTTTCCTTTATAGCTATTGGCGGACGAGTGAGCAGTGAATAGAAAATACTTTTTCTATTTACTTTCCAATTAAAGGCTGCTATTTATAATTCGTTCTTATTTTCGGACGTCTTAAGTAATGTTTTAAAATGCAAATACGCGATTAACTTATTCATATCCCGTAAATATAAGAACTGACTATAAATACTGACCAAAGACGTAGACGCTTTGTAAAAAGAAAAAATGATATTCTATTATTATTATATTTCATTATTATATCGATATATTTAGCACTCTCGAACAATGATATCTTTAACCAACAATATGAAGTATTTAAAAGCATCGTTATTTTCATTATGAATTTTGGTGGATAAATCTGTAAAAGATATCTAATTGTAAGTAAAATACAATCTGACCTATGATGATAAAAATCATTCTTTTTCAAGATTTTGATAGTTTATACATCATTATGTACTCGGATGATCGATAGAATTAAATAATTTCAACGGATGTGTCTTGAAACTTTCATGTACAATATACGCAGAGTCTGAAGGAGTTAAAATTCCATGTTACCAGCGGAGGATTAATTCCTTGGTGCGAAACGTGTAGAATACGATGTTTGCTCTACGCGTACTATTTACCATAAAGCGAATATCTATATGCTATTCACCCTGCCTAAGAGTATTCTCTTATATGAGAATCCATTGTCTCTCAGCGTCATCCTACAAAGTTCTTGTGATCGCGCTATCCACTTGTTCTCAGATTTAACCGGCAACCTCTAACTTTTACCCCGCTGCGTGTTTTGGCTTTGTAAGAAGATACCGTTCTCATTCACTCAGCCGCGTACGGTTACTCGACGCGAGAAGGATAGCGTGCATCCGGCGCCGTGTATTTTCCCGTTTTCGTTCCCCGCCACCGCCGCCGCCGCCGCCTCACTCGGCGGTGTGTAAACACGATTTGCATGTATGAATCGCGATGAATAGCAGCGGCCGTACACCATGCGTACGAGAGGAGGAGAGGCTTCTTTCCTGCATCGAACTACCGCTGCCGACCGTCACCGAAGCTCTCTTGTCAATATCGACGTAGCTTCCGGGCCGTAACCGCCAGCACGCCGCGATTCTATTCCAAGTCCTCGAGTCACTTGACAACGTGTCCGGTTACTATCAGGAGTGACAAGTCTTTCTTGTCTCTCTCGCCGATCTGTAGAAACTACCGAGTCTTCGAAACTGTCGATTTTCTACGAATCGATAACGCCTTCTTCTCTCCTGTCGCCTGTCATTTTTGTTAAAAATTTTGATTAAACTTTGCTACTAAATAGAATAGACTATTAGAACAATTGTTCAAAAAAATGTGTAATCGCACGTTAGTATTTCAATACAATTTTATTAGTCTTAGGTTAGTGGTAGAACACACACACTTCTTCAATTTTTTTAAATTTTACATTAATTATTCTTTTATGAGAAAGAGGAATATAAAAATAATGAGAACTTGTAAGAGAAGTTCTGGGCGATACTTTTTATTTTCCTTTTTAGAATAAGGTTTTAAAGAAAACTACATCTGGATTGGCAACTCCACGTAACTACTTAAATGGTTAGAACTAGTGGCATAGAACAACGTAAGCAGTAAATAGAACAACATTTTTTATTTGCTACTGCTTACGTTATTGCCTTGCATTCTTGACTGTGACTGACTGATTAGCTTATCGCTTACGTCTTACTGCTATTTTTTTCTATTGTCGTTAGCTTTAATCTTTAAATGGATAGGTGGCGAAACCACACCTTAGGTTTAATTTTCTTTAAAAGAAAAATAACCGTATTTTTTCCATCAGATGTTTAGAAGTCTTGAAATTTATTGTTTTTACATTCCTTTATCTCGTAAAGGTATAAAAACTAGTGTAAATTTAACTACAACGTAATATAATATATTAAATAAAAAATATAACTATCAAATTAAAATTGAGATATTCTGAGGGTTTCATCTGTTAACTTGCGTGTCTTTAAATCTATCTACTTAACTTTTCATCGACAACATGAATTTTTACTTTTCTACCAACAATGAAGTACTTTAAAAAACGGAGTAAATTTTTTATTGTCTCAGTTTATATAAAAATCTGAAAGAATTCTAGTATATTTGTCGAAAATATAACAAGTTTTTACCATCATAGAAATCGGACTGTATTTCATTTATCTTTTACAGATTTAAAATTCATAATCAAAATATCGATGATGGTTTTTAAATAAATGTTACACTTTTAACATCGGGTCCATTGGACTCTTATTTTTCAAAAATTGATAAAATGAAATTCATTAATCCCGAAACTATTTTTATTATACTTTTTTTATCGTTTAGACCTTCATTTACATATTTTTAATTAAAACAATAATAACAGGAACTAATAATCAGTCTTGCATTGAGTCTTATTTAAAATACAGTTAATAAACTTCCTATACTAAATAAAATTTACTATGAGCTCAATGGAACCATGAGACTAGTTGAAATTAGATTAAAGACCCCATTTGTCGGCGGAAGGTTAATGAATTAACGTACGGATCCCTTTTTCGTGAAAAGTAGATCTACGCGACGAGTCGGTTCTCGATGCGACGGTCTGGAAAGTTTACTAAAATCGGGGGCACGCGGGACACCGCGCGTTTGTATGCGGAGAATAAAAGAATTTATTTCGTTTCGAGGCAAAACTAGTTTCGTGCGGTGAGTTGACAGTGAATTAATTAGGCCGGCCAATGTGTGTTGTTCGAAACGGATGAAATATCACGACGTGCGAATTGTGTCCGGCGGGAATATCGCAAGTCTGGTCATATAACTGTTATGTGTTCAAAATATGATAAACGACGAAAAACAAACCGCAACTTCGCGAGGCGGCGTCCGACATGCTCGCTCACGTTCCACAAACGACGACACATCCAGGACGCGTTGAGCTTAATGACATTATCGTTTTATTTTCCATGCATCATTACTCGGCTACTATTTAAGCGTGTTCTCTCTCAAAATAAACGTTCAAGAATGAACAATTATCGCGGACGCGCGATGTTTTCCGATTCCCGTGGCAGCTGGAAAGTTCTGTGGTTACGTACACCGTAAAAAGCTGCGCGGATATTTAATCTCGGAACTTCTAAATTAAAATACTTTCGGTCAACAACGGTCATCTGTCTATCTGTCACGCGATTAATACTTTGTTGTTTTATTCTTCTCTCGGCTACAGTACGATTAGCAGTATCTTTAATCAAGTGTGACATTTTCTATTTTTATCACAAAATAATATCGTTATCGACGACACGAGTCTTCGGGTAGTTACGAGAATGCGTCTCTCGTTGCACCAGAATATAACCCGAGGTTGAGGAACCCTCTGCGTGTGACGTTTGCAGAGAGGTTTCCCGAGTGCGTTGGGCACCCCATGTGAATCGCCAGGTTCAATGCGGCATAATATACGTCCCTATAGGGCAGGTGGTACTTGGCGTGGCACAAACGCGAGCATACAGACGCGCAAGGTAGACATCGATGTGACACAGCCCCGGCTGACAGTGTTGGTTGGTGCTCGCGAAGGGCCCACGGCGTCTGGTTTACGATTTAACAGTCGACAAGAACTCCCCGCCAAACGATTCAGAATCCTCGACTCGGAAAAACGGAGAGACGTCGGTCGATTCTCCTCGTTGTAGCACCCGGTTTTTCCCGGTCCTCGCTCTCTTCAGTCTCTTCCGTCCCCCACCCACGTGTTGTCCATCTGCCTTTAAGAAGGTAACGCACGAATAATGGTTCCCGCCTGTCCAGTCCTTTCGTATCGCTTCTCTCATTTTTCCCTCCGTGAACCCGCACGCGTCCCATCCACCTACGCGTCTTTGTCCTCGGCTCCATTCTCGGCTCCACGTGATGCTTTTTCGCCGACTGCGAAAAAAAAAACGGATAAAATAGGGCGTCGTCCTGAACGCGGCGGCCGGAGGTCCATTGTATCTCGGGCTAACTGAGTTTGGTCTTGTTGATAATTCGATTGTCGTAGCCCCGCGCGACTGGTAATTTAAATCTGCCCGTTCGCCGACTATACGACGGGGCGAAATACTACTGTGTCTCTTGATAGCGAATTATGTCGTATTGTGTGCCCCTCGGAGATATTCGCGGGGAAACGATCGCGTAAAGAACTACGCGCGAATTACACGATTATACGATTTATTTATCGTATTGCACCGCGTACAGGCGATAAATCTATTTTATCCCCAACTTTGCCCATGTTTTGCGATGATTTAAAACGCCAATAAACCTGCTAGCGCGTGTATACCTTTTTTTATAAGGAGTCTTAAAATCACTCTTTGCTTGCCTTATTTTTTAGTATCTTATTTTCCAAATTAATCCTTAGTATACAAGATGGGCCATTCGTGTTCTGCACATTTTTTTTTTTTCGAAAAACTATCATCAAGTAATCAGGTACATTTACATGCAATTTTTTTTAAATACACAACCTCAAGCATACTTTCTAAAATATATGCGTAAAAATCACTTAATTTTTTTACGTTTTTTAAAACGATGAAAATAAACTTGAATGACCCATCATGTGTAGTAAACCGGAAAGTCGTGTTTAAAGATTAATAAAGTCTAGGATTTCTTTAAATGTAATTTAATAAGAATATTGAGATTTTTAATTTATAATTTTAAATACATCTCTTCACACATCTCATTAAACCTTGTCTTAAGACATTAAGTTAAATCGAAATAAAGAGAAGTTTAAGAGATTTTATATGAACGTATATCAGGTCGGAAATTTGATTTATTTTTGCATAAACTAAAGAATTTACAAAAAAGAAAAGAATTTATAAGTGTATTTGGTTTTGATCGATCGAGAAAACCACAAGGAAATAAGCTTCGTTAATTCTCGTTGTGAGATTGTGTCGTCGCTGGGTTTCAGGATCGATGCCTACTCTGCGTTTCCCTTTCTCGTTTTTCTCATCCCCGATAAATCTTTCTCTCTACTATACCGAAGAACAAACGGGAAACTTCATTGTAGTCCGGAGCCGATGAGAAATAAAAATAATGTATATATGCCTGAATAATAGAATAAAGATAAAAGTTCGCGGGAAAGATGCTCTTTTACGAAGTTTCTTTTACTAAATGAGGCATTAATAACACAGCTTGAATACTGGTTACGGTTTTCCGCAACTTGATGATGTATGGGCTTTTAGCTGTTCGCGTTTCTCGCGAGATACTACGATTTTTACGCGCGAAGAAAGTTAAAACGAATCTCATGGTGGTCTTTTCGTCATCTCTCGCTTACTTGATCACAGCAATAGATTGGTAACGATTGACCAAGCAGAGAGTTTAATTTCTTCTTTTTTTTTCCTAAAGGTGGCGTGCAAAACTCGTTTGACATTTGCAGATATATGTGGTCGTCTCGATCTCGGTTGATTATTGTACGATTATTGAGCCAGCGACGATGACGTTTTGACTACGACGCCGTCGTGGAAATATTAATTCCCGGCGTAACGCATGATTTATTGAGTATAGTACTGACGCAAGACCATTCCTCTAACACCCCATAATTATGACCGATAGCCTTCACGTGCTTACCATTTTGCCTCGTGACGTTTGCGTAACTGAGCACCGTGTGTACTGAGGCTTCCGGTATCTTCACTCGCGCAATGTCGTTGTGTTACATGATTTTACAGAGACCGTAATTGTCTTAATCTTTAACTATAATAATTAAATTTGAGTAACATAGTTGTGGAATTCTCTCGTACCTCCTTTGACCTTAATTGTATTTCATTACATTTTATACGGCAAGTTTCTGAAAAATGATTAACGTGAAAGTTACCCCTCCCGCTCCGTATAATGTTCGACGAGTAAACGCTTGACGAGTGCCATCATAAAATACATGTAATTGTTTTCTGCGGTCTGACAGACGCGAGGGAAAATAACGGCAGATATCGATGATGCAGACAGATCGGGAATAGAAGCTACGAGAAAGTAGCAGCTTATGCGAATGCATTTCGAAAGGCATACCGTTCGAAAGTGACGACAGGCTGTCGGCAGGCCTAGAAACAATGTAGGTACGGTACACCTTTAAACGGGCGACGAACGAGCAGGCGGTACTGCACGCGCTTATCGCGGCCACACCTAATCGCTCTGATTACGACGATCTTGCGCCCGGATCTTCAAAACCCGGTTCGCCACTACCGTCGCTCGTCTGTGCACACTGCGCGAAATACCGTGTAACGCTTATTAACGAGAGTGCATTCGCAGATTGATAGTAATCGCGGCCGAGCGGGTCTCCTGATCGCGACAGCCGAAGGAATCTCCGTTCTAGCCTCTTAATCCCAATAGGAACTAATGCGTAATGATTACGCAATGGCGCAACATACTTAGATTAAATTGTTATCCGTAAATCCAGTTATTCGCCAAGAACATTTTTTTTTGTTTACGTAATACTCGTGTGGGGTGCGTGCTTTAAAAAATATTTTTATCTTTCGCAAATATGTCTTAGATAGAGCTATTTTTCTAAGTGCTGGTAGTTTAAAAAAATATTCATAATAATAAACGTCATTTTTAAAACGGAAAGAATGATTTTGCTGAAAAATCTAAAATATTATCGGGTACAGATGTAAAAATAATTTTGTTGGAGAGATTTAAACTGAGTGCTAGATTATTAAAATTTTTTACAGCTTTTACTCGTCATTTTTTAGTTTCCAACGTAATTATTTTTTGATAATTTAATAAAATTATTTTCTGCAGATATGTACTCAGCAGAATTTTAGATCTTTCTGCAAAATCGTTCTTTCCGTAAAAACAAAAACATTGTTCAGATAATTGGACACTGAGAAAAAAAGGTTTTAAAAATTTTAATAAACATTTATTTAATTATTATCAATTAAATATTTACTCAATAAAAAAAGTGATATTTAAATAAAAATAATAGTTTTGTACCAAATAAATATATCTTCATATCTAATAAAAATTCAGTTGGTACTATTTAAACAAATGATTTATTCAAATTTAGTACAATTTTTATCAGTTATTTTAGGATATTATTTGCGTGCACTGTGCCGGGGTTAAGGTCTAAGTATCGAGCCTGAAACAGCCGGATCTACGATCGGTCCGCCACGATCCCAGTATCTACGAAGTCTCCGTTTCAAAGTCGATCGGTGCGCACGCGCACACGCGTGTACACGTACGTACACGTGTATGGATGTGTTATCCGCGTGCACCGATCGTACATGCACGTATATACGTGGGGAGGTAGAATGAACAGCCTGGAGTTCGCCGCCCGAGAGAAAGTGAACCAGTTGGCGGTGTTGGCGAATTTCTCGTCGTGGCGAAGCGAACAAGCGCACGATGTGTGCCTGCCTGCCTGCCTACCTGTTGCGAACCGGCAACCGTGCCTCGTCGCACGCCGATTATGCCCGCGCCGAGCGATTAATTGAGAACCGACCAGCGAACGATTTTTGGGGAACCGCCTTCCTTTTCCGCGCCGACGAGCACCGAGCCGGACGCGACCCACCGTTCTGATTAAACGCGGAAAGCGAACGTCTGGTTATGAACGACGGCGGCCTGCTATTCCGCTGATCGTGTACTACTTCTCTTAGTTCTACTTACCTGCATAAGCATGAACTATAGTCTTCCCCAATTGGACCGTTTTGGGGAAATCGCTACAAAGCTAAAGACACGATCTAAGATCTAACCATGCTAGAAATCGTTTCGAGATCTCGGACAGAGAAGGAATTAAGCAATCACGTTTGAATAATTCAATCACATGACCAATCCAATTAGTCGATTTTTTTTCCGTCCGAGATGTCGAATTAATTTTTAGTATTGTAGACACATAGACCGACCGGTATGTATTTTCTTTTATTGGTACCGGTCCGCGGATCTTTGGTGAAATCAGCTGTGATATAATTGTAATATTCAATGATCGTAATTGACACTTGTATCTGACAGATCTTAGGCATGCCACGTGATCTGACAATAAATAGCTCAATTGATTTGATAATAAATAGTTAATCAAAGTGCAGCCACCGAATGTGTTTATATGTGTAAGCACATTGCGCGGCGCATATAGTTGCGTTTAATTACTTAATTAGATAATTTTTTTGCTGCGATTAACGCTGCCGCAATGATATTATTATATGTACCAGCCGCGCGAATTAGAACCACCATGGCGCGTGTCGGCTGGTAGCAACGACAGCGGTAGCAGCAACATCAGCTGGTTTGTTACATGCATTCAGGGTTAACGAACCGAAAATACGTTCCTATTTTCCTGCATCGCGATTGCAAAATGATTGCAAAACAGCGCGCCCCAGTGCGCCCGCACTCGCGGAATCGCGCGCGGTATCTGCCTCCAAAAATTGGATCAGAAATCAAAGTGGAACACACGCTTTCGCCTTTATTTGCCGAAGTAAACGGAGGGAAACATGAATAAAGATATACCGAATGCTGAAAATTGATGCGTACCCTTTGTAAAGGGTTCTGCAACGACCGTTACAAACGCCTGTGAATGAGAGGAAAAATATTTTATTTATACACCGTTGGAAAATTTGTGTTAAATTTGACGTTTCACGTGTCCCAAATGATCCACTAAAATTTATGTGTTAAGTTTGTATTTAGTCCAAGATTAATACGTTAGAAGATAACACATCAAGTATTATTCAAAAAGATAACACAAAAAAGTAAAACTAACACACTTTGTAAACAAACCGTATAGAAGCATATTTTTTTTCAGTAAAATTAACATTTATGATATGTTAACATATTTTTTCTTTCATCTTAGAATTTACATTTTGAAACACATTATTTCCATATTATTTGTTTACTTATAACTCATCGATTCTGTTATTTCGACACTAAGAAATGTTGAATATCAATTTAACACAAACTATTTAAATAACATAATCACATTAAATTATCATAACACTCGAATGTTAAAAAATTTAATATAAAATTTTAACGAGAACTCGAGTGGACCGTTTCTAAAACAAATACGAAATGTTTTTTATTCTGTAACGATAATAATTTTATCGAGTGCAATAAATAAACAAAAATACTGCGATAAATACAAGCAGTAATAATTGGGGAATGCTATCGTAGCTCTCGACTGCTTTTATTTACGAATAAACATTTGCTACAAATAAACATTTTGCTACAAAATTTACATTTATGTTTATTCATATTGTAAAATGCACGTAATAATTCTCTTCTTTTGCTGATGCGTCATATTTCTAGCAATTTAGTATACACGTTTGTTATTCAATAATAATAATTGCCACGAAATTGCAATATTTATATGAGACTGGATTTAAGAACGGAATATATTCAAATGTTAACTGAGAAAAGTGTTTTAAGAATGTCTTAACTGAGAAAAGTATTTCTCTCGCTATTCTCAATTCGATGGAAGGATATTTTCAAGTGTCTTCGAAATATCGTAGAATAGCCGTCTTACAGCGGTGGAATATCAGGCTGCGATGTAAAATGTGTACGCTTGCGTAATCGCACGCATGCACAATATTACAGTGCGCAACACGAATTTCTTGCTTTTTCATTCGTTCTCGATCGCGTGCGAGACAAAGTGTTTCTAAACAGAGACGTCTATTTTTCGTATTTGGACGAAGAACACGTTTCGGAATATCGTTTCTGTTTCTCATAATCAAGTTGCTAGCGTCACGTTAGTGATGATTCACGATTTTAACTTGTTGTTAGAAAGTAATCAACGTCCCTATCGAAATCGATGGAATTGATGTGGCGCTATATAGCGATAAACGATTGATAACATGGTGGCTTGGCGAGTCGGGGAGAAACGCGTTGCTACATGATTATGATAAGAAGAAAATTCACGTAAACACATAGTTAGCATGTCGCCTATGATTAATTGGTAATCGAAATGTATCAGCAGTTAGCGAATCGATAGAACGCGAGATGAACGAGAGAACAAATAATTAATCGCGGATAACTCGCGTAGACTGAGAACTAAGATGTATGGCGAGCTATTGTTAACGCGATGGGCTCAGAAATCCAATTTTGGTAGAGAACGGGATAAAGGGTCGCTGCCGACGCCGCCGACGCCGACGCCGCCGCCGCCGTCGGGGGTGAGAATGCGATGCGTAAGAGACGAGGAGAATCAGGGGTTGTACTCAGGACGTAGAGTTATTGACCTGCCGACGAGGAGGCTCTCTTGTTCGGGAGGAATGGCTGGCAAGAACTTTCCCGAGGTCGTTTGCGTGGCGCACGAGACGTCTCGTTGTCGAGGCAGAACATAGAAAAGAATCAGCCATTCGCTCTTTAATCGATAAAGCTATACACAAAGACTTTATATCCATTTATGTCTTGAATTTTTGTATGCTACAACAATATGAGCTGCATTATCGTATTATACAACTATATTATACGTTTATGTTCTTATTCTTCCGACGTTAATCTTTAATTATGATAAGTCGGATGATCACAGCACACCTCAGGTATAGTTTTTCTTTAAAACTTTGTTCTGAAAAAAGAGAAAAAAAGTATTGCCCAGATGCTCGGAAGATTTAAAGTTCATTATCTTTATATTCCTCTATCTTATAAGGGAATAATTAATGTAAATTTAACTACACTGAGAAAAATTTCTGGTTGAAAATGGACGAATCAGAAAATTCTAATCATACCAATGAAAACTCTGGTTATCTCAACTAGAAATTATAATAAAGTCAACCAAAGAATTTTGATTTGTCCATGTTAAAAAATTCCTTAATAGCAGATTCTTTTTCAAATATACAATATAATGCACTAGTAAAAAGTAGAACTATAAATTAAATTTTTTTAGGATTTTTTTAAGCATCCCATTTATCAACTTGTGCATTTTAAATCATCTACCTACTTAAAGATCATGTGTTAAGATTGCAAATTTAAAATATTATCTCCCAAGTCTAATACCATCATTCATTACGTTCCATAAATATTCTCATAAATGAATTTGATCGCGGACGTTAAATCTTCTTTTCTCTGAAAATCATCTTTTTATCCTTTCCACCTCTCGTATTTCCTACTAATGAGACTAACGACCCGCATCGATATAGTGGTAATAAATGACGATGAAACTTCACTTTGATATACGGGGGAGAAAAATTCTCTTTTAAAAAAGAAGATACTTTGTTCTATTAACATTATACGACAATGTACCTACGTTGACGATTCTTGTTAATTCTGAGAGTGTCCTTCAGGTTCCCTGCTGCGTGTGCCTTGTGTCTCCTGTCGAACCCTCTTGCTGAACAGTAACAGTCTTTGCTCTAAAAATATTTCCTCGGAGGTACATATTTAGGAGACTCGTGTTTTTAAATAGATTCGCTATGCCATTCCATTTCTTTGCATAGAGTGGAAATGTTGAGAATGACGATGCGATTTGATGTGTACTTTCAAATAGCACAGAGAGAATGAGGCAGTTATTAGAATAATTAAAACTGTAATGGATCCCTTTATTGAGTGAAAGCGACCGAGCGGGACGACGCTTGATTATTTCGTCGCGTTTATGTAACACGCCGTGGAAATATAATTGCCCGCCGCATTACGCCGTGGATACTCCTGCCTCATACACACTCACACACCGTAGAAGATCTACAACGAGACACTCTGTTTGTCATGCAAGCGTGACAGAGTCGGTCGTAAAATCCTCGTCGCAGCGTGACCGTAATGGACTTTTCGGCCACCGTCTAATACCACCGTCGCTTTTTCTGCCAGCCACCAAAGTGTAACCAATGTAACCGCGAGCCATCGTCAGTCTCCAAGTTCCTCGACGATGAGGAATTATCGTCGGATCAGTGAAAGCATATCACTCCGTACATCGACACAGATCTAGAACGCGAAAGAGAGAGAGAGAGAATTAAACACGACAATTGTAGAGTCCATTTTAGATATGCGATCTTTTCCGCAATTTGCACTATTTTGTACAATTTTAGATCCGCGAGTCTTCGTTGCTATCGCGAGAGATTTCGCTTTTAGTCATTCGCATTAAATTAGTTGGAAATGTTTTTTTTTTTCGCAAATTAACGTGGGCGTTCAAGATTTCCCGAGTCTACCTTTGAAAGAAAATCAAAGAAGAGTTTGCACACGGTTATTAAAGTGTTTTACACGTTAAAGGATTGGAAAGGAAAGTACGTGAAATCACACTGGGCGATATTCCTTGCGCGATCGCCGCGGGAAAGAAGGAAATGATTTTTCACCTGCGAGCTCCGGCACACTCTTGCAGCGCGCCGTTATACTCGGAGGTCAATCCTGGTCGACCCAGCGCGCTCGAGTAAACGCGATCTTCCGCGACGCGATTAATTTTCTCGTGTGCCCGCCGCACTCGCGCATACATAGGTGTACAGATACACGTTTTCCTCTGACAAGCTTCGAGCCGACGATGAGCTGAAACTGCGTAAACTTCGTACAAATATCGTATTGCATCGCTGTACAGGCGATAGCATTAGCAAATCATAAAGTCTAATGTGAGTCTAATGAGAATCGATGGACATGGCGGGATATGTAAAAGCGAAATGCTTCTTCTCCGATTGGTAATATGAACGGATCGTTAGAGATAAGATGTATTGGTGTATCGACACTCTTGTGAAAGACAGACTGACTTGAAATTATCTAAAATCGATCTGTAATAAATGCGAGAAAGTTATCATTCTTTCGGATCCTTTCTGTGTTTCTGTATTGAAAGAACGGCTTTGCCGAAAGATAAAACTTTACTGGATACAGATTTAAAAATAATTTCGTTAGACCGTCAGAATAATTATATCGGAAAAAATTATTAAGTGCTGCAAAAAATTTTGATACAACGACCGGTTTGAATTTCGAAATAACATTATTTTCAGATCTTGCTAGACGATCTAAAATTTTGCTGATATAGGTCTGAAAATAATCTTGATGAACTATCAAAATAATTACAATGGAAACTCAAAATGATGAGCAGTGTTTGCAAATGATTGCACAATTTTTGCTATTTTAGCAACCGATTCGAATTTCCAATAAAATTATTTTTTTCAGAGCTTGCTGAATAATTTAAAATTTAGCCAAATACAGATCTGAAAATGGTCTTGTTAGACCACCAAAATAATCGTATTGGAAATTTGATGAGCAACGTTGCAAAAAATTTTGGTATTTTAGCAATCGATGATTTGAGTTTCTAATAAAATTATTTTGATGGTCTAACAAAATTCTTTTAGCAAAATCGTTCTATCCGTGGGTGGCCATCAACAACAATGAGAAGCAGGGTTTGGACGAAGCTCTTACCAACGATACTTTCCCTTTCCAAGCTATCACCAAGAGACAGAGGCGCGTATGTAAAAGTTACACGCAAAAATCACCGCCCGCCTATCCGCGCGATATAATGCAACTCGCCGCGCGATTACGAGATCATGCACCGCAATTTCACGCGGTCGCAAAACATCGCATTTTACGCTCGTCTCTATGCGGGTACGATCGCACGCGCTCGCTTCGCCAATTACCAGTCGCTCGTTGCTTGTATGACTTGTAAGTTGGACGAGCGATAGGTAATTACGCTAATCGATCCCACGTTCGTATTGACTGTTGTAACACTTTGCACGATAAACGTCCGCGACCGGAATTCTACGACATGACTTCGTTCTTTAGTCCTCGTCCACGTATTTTATCAACCTGAGATTTATTCATGTGGCAAAACATTTGATATTCTTTCGCAATGTGTCATAATTTTCTGCATTTCTAAAAGTACTTTTTTGCGTAACACAAAAAAATTTAAGCGTGTGTGTGTGTGTGTATATGTAACAGAATTTAATCTAATAAAAGAATGTTGTTTTTGGATCTTGGTACTTAATAATATTCATATATAGATTTACATATACATTTTTCAGTTCCATAAACTGCGCGTTGATTTAATTTGTCGGATTTCAAAACGCAATCATAAACTGAATGTGGAAGTAACATCACAAATTACATCGTCAAATTAATAATGATCTCAAAACACTATAAAGAATTTATTGCAAATAATATTACTTCAGCCAGGGTATTTATAAATGTTTTTGTAAATCTATATATGCATGTATTATTAAATCAAGATTTGGTTGAACACAGGATTGTTTCTCTTATTTGATTTTTATTCTTATCGATCTAATTTTTACTTATGATTATTAACAACTTTTTTTACTTATTATTCTTTAATTGCTGGCTTTGCTTTGCATTCCATCCATATTTACGAAGGCAATAATTAACCTTGATTTTTTTCTGTTTCAGCATAAGATTGGCGAAAAACCTAATATACAGTTCCTAGGAAATGATGGGGTGAGTAAAAGCAATGTGTTTTTTTCCTGTTCCCCAAAAATCATATGTCTACCATATGAAGGAATTACGACATTGAGAATCCGACGCGTCGGTTGGTCGATAATGCGCGAGCACGGAAAGATAACAAAAGATTAGAGATAATAGGACGTTCGCGGATCGCAAACATAGATACCAAGATTTTAAATTTTCCGCTAAAAAAAAGAAAATGTTTTCCATCTTGTTTGTTAAAAAATAGCATATGTCTATAACGTTTGCCAAAATTATTAACTGTATTACACTTAAATTATCGTGTTTCCTTAAATTGCTGTAACATTAGTACAATAAAAAAAAGAATTATTAAATTTTAATAAATATTTATTTAAATAGTACTAACTAAATATTTACCAAATGTAATATTTATTTGGCAAGAATTATTAATTTGATTTAAATATCATTCTTTTATTGAATAAATATTTACTGTACTAGGTAAATGTTTAGTTAATATTATTTAAATAAAAAAATATTCATTAAAATTTAGTAAATTTGTTTTCAGTATACATGATAAATCATTAATGATTTTTTTTTTACTTATTAATCGCAAGACGAAGATATGAGATAAGAGTTCAATGACCCGTGTGAGATTGGGGCTACCACTTTTGAAAAAATTAACTTTCTAATTTGATTGTTTATCGTTTGCATATTTCGAATTTTTGTTTGCACATTTCTAGCGAACAAATTATTAAAAAAAAAACAATTTAAGGAGGGTTAAGGATAGGCTTATGGCTTACTACACAATATTATTTTCATTGTAAATGGCCTCTTAATCTTATACACTCGTATCTTTATGAATCAACCTGTACATTCGTCCTAAAAATTTCTGCGGTCAAAATAGATCGTGGGTAAAAGAACCGGATTTCGCTGGTTACTTAAAATATATTCTATAGAATGTAGGAATGGAGGGAGTTATAAAGCGAAGGAGAGAAGAACGGTGAAATTTTCTTTCGGCGAAAAAAAAAGTGAGAGTGAGAGGTGTGCGAGTGCTTCGTCGACTCACGTCGGCATTTTTCTTCTCTTAATTTACCGACGCAAACAGCTATTAAATTATTTTATTTAGTAATATTTTATTTCGCTTGGCTTTATAGCTGCAAGCTGAAGAAATCTATTTTTTCCACATTTTGTAGATGTAGCTTGCTACATATCCGAATTACAAATTTTTACTCGTCTATTTGAATATCTACGCGTGACCATCATGACGATGACGGGACGTATCACGCGAAAAAGATCTCGCGACGGTAGCACGATTCCGTGCAACCGACGTCAAGAGCTCGATCTCCCAGCCAGCCGAGTGGTCGCAAGATCACGTGTTTGTGTGTGTGTGTTTGTGTGTACATGTGTCGTCACGGCTCCACACACCGGAGGTTTCCTCGGTGAAGGCGATCGAGGTCGTCCGAGCAAGGTTATACACCATTTTCTCTCGCTGCCGCCACCGATCAGTCTCTTAAACCTTCCTAAACTCTGTTGATCGATACTTTTGCAATGTATAATAGAAAGATATAAACACAAACTTATTTTATGTCATTTTAGCTTAATTCGTATCTATTAAATCTTAAATTTAATTATAGCATCTTAATTGTAACATTTTTCAAAATTTAATTGGATCAAATATAATATGAGGGAACAAAACTTTAGGCACGTAATTAGTATAAGTTGTCGAGCTGATAGTAAATGTTTTTTAAAATTATCATTGAGTATGTAAATATATATTCTGTCTCTACAATCTAAAATTACAATAAATTCGTGTAATTTATCATGTCAGCTACCAGTTAGATATTACCTCAAATTTAACTAAGATTGCAGTTAATCGAAGTTGATGAAACCACCCTTTTTTATCCGTTTGATAAAAACTTACCCATCGGTGCACGACTCCGTTGAATTGTTTATGTTCGAAAAAACGACCTTCGGATTGGTGGACGGTACTTAAAAAGAGTGCTGCACCACGTAACTGCCATATGCCACTGGCGTTCCCTTAACTACAGCAGCGGCTGATTGTCGATACGAAATCTCTCTCAGTGATCTGGAGGTAATTGACCTGCTCTCCTCGTCCTTCATCGACTTCCCCTTGCTCTCGGGTGTGGTCGTTGTTCGCCTGTATTACAACGGATCGTACCAAGTCAAATTCTACAAGATGAGTCTGTCGTCAATTCCAAGACCAAGAAAATAGAGCTCTATAAAGCTAGCAGGACCAAATCAGCAGAATCAAATCGGACCTATCGAAATTTTCTACGAAATTGTACCATTAATAATAATTTTGTACCGTGTACCATTTCGAAAAAAATCGTGGCGCTGCTTTTTTTCGAAATGGCAAACGGTACAAAATTATCATTAATGGTACAATTTAGTACAAAATGAGTACTAACAATTTTGATAGGTCCGATTTAATTCTGCTGATTCGCTCCTGCTAGCTTTATAGAGCTAGAAAATAGATTCCATCGATCGAAAAGAAAAATTAAAGCAGAACGTTCATACATTTCTTCATCTTAGATTCGTTAAACTGAAATTTCGAATTGATTTTTTATCACGTATTACTTACGTGATTAATCTCGAATCGCAATATCGTAATTAATCCTTGAGACTCGCGTCGATGGAAAATGAGTCTGACTCGTTACTGAATCTAAAAGAATTACTGGGGAAATACACACACAGAGAGGCGTAGAATGAATTCTGCAATTAAAAAATTTCTTGGAAATCTTTGACTTGTATTATTCATTCTTCTCTTCACTTCTCCATTCATACCATTGAGATGTTAACACTTGTTTTATGTTGACCTTTGACAATCTTCCACTATTAAAAATCTCGAAGATCAATGCGTCACCGTTGACCTTTGTACAAGTAGCTGGGACTAGATAATGCCTTAGGGCCGCCTGCATTCGACATCGTTGTCTGGAAATTTATCTCTTAAGGACGACTTGTCACGAACGTCATTTCGCGAATCCCCGGAGAATACAGCAGAATGCATCTCTGCAATTTTCCAATAGCACATAAATATTTCAGTTATATATAGTCACTATGAATTAGTACATACTTATTTACTTATGTTCAATTATTTCTTACAACATCTCAATTCTCAACGATTGGATTGAATCCATTTTTTTTCTTGGAAAAGAAAAGATGCAGTTTTTTTTTAATAAACTAGGATTGTTCTTTGATACTTGTGACTATTCAAAGAAAAATGTGTTAAGATTTAGTACGTTTTTTCAGAGTACTTATATTTACGTGTATATTTTACTGAGCGATAAAGGAACAAAGGAAAACCCATTCGATGTTACCCCGAAATAATCGATCGCGACACTTGGACAATCTTTTCCATCTTTCTTTATTTTCCGTTCCGGGGCCACGGGTGCTAGGAACGCGGAGCGATTATTCCAGTATAATTCGCCGTTTAGCGGACGTCCTTGTCGCGACTGACGCACTCAGGGAGAACCGAGTCTCCGCTCAGGCCTTCTCTATACAACCTACCCGTCTGGATTGTGGCAGCAGGCAGGCCAGGCGCAGCGCAATGTGCATCTGTATTGTCCGTGTGTACGTGCATACACAATGCGATTTCATATGTAGCAGCGATGCACGGCACGATCGAGCACGATACGTGCGCGACGATCATCGATGGGGCCTCCCCGATACATAGAAACATACGACTTTGACACGTATATATCATGCCACGTCGTATCCTCCTTCTCCTCCCATCCTCTCTTTCTCTCTTTCGTTCGTGTGAATCTCATCACTTGCCTTCTCGTGTAATTTTATCATGAACGCGAAGACTCTCTGTATTTATATGAGACACGGTTTCGCGATAGTGGGGGGTCGTTTTTTTTTTTTTTTCTTTCCATAGATTCGTGTGCGTCGATAGTTGCGCACGTGCTCGATCGTGTATTTATGTGTACGTGTGTACGTGCGAACGCTCGCCTTCGCATTGTTGCCTTTCACTCGGTTTCTTAGAGCACCCGCTGTATATACATACATATATATGCATATACATATAGATGTAGCTTTTACCCTGAGAATAGCGCGTTATTGCCAGCATTACCTCGACGCTGGATCTTCGGAAAGTACGGAAGAGCACATTCCGCGAATTCGTCAGTCACGCGGATATGTTTCCGACGAAGAGAAAAAGAACGTCCGGAAAATTACCGGGAAAATGTTCTTGTCCCGATAATTCCGCGATGTACGAAAAAAGCGTTATCGCGAACACTCCGGTTTTCTTCGAAGCACTCTGGCATTTAATGGGACATTCAAATTCAATTATTTCGTACATATAATGTATACAAGCACCGGTTTCAATTATTCCGCATAAAATACAAGAGCTTACATGTTATTCAATGTTCAGTGTAAGATTTCAGTACTTAAGCAAAAGGTTATCATGCGATAATGAAGCTATTTTAAATTGTTACTTGAGTTTCGAGAAAATCTCCGTCGTTCACGATGTCGATTGATCAGACATTCGATCCAATCATGGGTGATTTTGTAAACTTTGTTTTCACCGATTGCACAAGTACGCAAGGCAATGGCGTGAGTCAACTCTCATTACGTTATACGTGGCGAAAAAAAACTTTTACAATGTAGAATGCGGTTGTTTCTTTCCTGCAATACTTAATATTGTTCGGGCGAATGGAATTGAATCGGATTAAAGCTGAAAATCAGCATCTCTAGAAAGGTAGACACGTTTGAGTACTGAAATAATGGTCGCGTTTAAATGTGTATAGCGAGCAAAATACGGTTCACGGTGTTTCAGTGGTCGACTCGATGATCGAGGGACCGTTTCGCAATCCTTTAACTGGTGTCAAAAAAAATTAAGGACGTGACGTTTGTCTTCAGGGACGAATTACGAGGCGGAAGTTTCCTCTCGCGTTATTGTCTTGAGTTGTTTCTTCCTTGAGTCTTCGTTATATATATATATATATATATGTCCACGCGCATGTGTAACACGCACATGTAATACGTAAATGTATGTAAATACGGTTTTCCGGCCTAAGGTGGTATTGCATCGCGCCGTGATCAGTCGCGACTGACACGAAACGTCGCTGCCGTAACAGTTACTTTTACGTGTGACCCACTTGCCATTCTAGTAGTCGAATCTGAGTATCGTAATGAGAAGTGGGACGTCCTGAAATTATCAGGCGGGCACCAGCGAAGCAACCCTAAAACGAAGGTCGGTCGCGGCATTCGGAAGGTCGAATGTGATCTCGCACAAGTAACACGTAGAAATCACTCTTTTATGCGAGTCACGTATAGATGACGCGATATCTTAGAAGAATAGATCATAATGTGACTTTAATTAACCTGTAATGACTTAATATTATTCAGATAGGTATCGGTACTTTGATAATTACCATATGTATTTACAATTATTTTTATTAGTTATTACCGTACGTACTTATAATTACTTTTATAAGCGCGCTGTAAACTTAAAAATGGTTTTGCCCCTTCGCGATTAATTTATATTCAACGGGGAACGTCGGTGGTATCCGCGATGAAGTTGGTGCGATTGTAGAGTGTAGTTCGTATTAAAAATTGTTGGATCTAAGCATCGAGCCTTGAGATGTGGCGATTATCCTGGTGTTATACCGAATGCACGTGTATCGACGTTGATACTGAAGCATCGAGTCGAGGACGCACAATTACCTTCGAGGATGACCTTTATTCGCCGATACATCGGAGCTGCTGCTCTGTCAATATACATATGTCACGGCACGTACAATGCGGTGGATCGATTAATTTTGAGATTTGTTGAGATCAAGTATACGTTGACAATTCTGCGGATCTTATGCGATCGGTAATATTGATCAGTAATATTGAATCGATAATACTGATAGCACACACATACATCAATATTTTCACAATCTTATATAATCGTATTATTGACAATATTTCGGTTTCTTATGTACAGTACAGACTTTACACAGTCAATAATCGAAGAATAATATGATCAATAATACTGTTTGTACACACAGAGCAATATATACCGTGTGCAAATAATAATAATTTCAAGATGGAAAAATACCGGTTGCAGAATTGAATGTGAATTCATTGTTATGTATATAAATTTGCATCGAAATATTTGAGCATTATTTGTGATCCTCTTTGACCAAAAATAGGATTTCTCTTCCTTAAATTAGATTAATAATTACTTGTTTCAAGTATCTCAAAAATTGTGTATCCACAAATCTATCATGAGTTCATCACAAACATCAAATTTATTCAAAATATATTCTGAATCTTAGTAACTCCAATCAAAATTATTAAAGCAAAAAAATCTCTTCTTTGATCAATTTTATAATATTCTTCAAAAGAAAATAAATTCTTATTTCGAGTGCTCTTAATAATAAAAGTTTTTCTAAAAGTAAGCATTATCAGGAAAGTATTCTTTGTTAAAGATAACCGTTATTCAAAAAGAAGAAAATAAACTGAGTACTTTTCTCGGCAATAGAATAATATTTTCTTGTGTATCAATAAATATTAACGTATTATTGACCGAGATCCGGATCTCTTGATTCTCGAGCATCAGTATCGTTTTGTTAGGGGATATCACTGTGACAGGAGATACTGGTGCTTAAGAATGAAGAAATTCGGATCGCAGTCAATATTCTACATCAATCCATCAACGTTAATCACACACGGTCAATAATATTATCAGTATTGATAATATTATTGATTGTCGACCAAATAAGGTTCCTATAACATTCGAGACGCAATGAAACGAGAAAAAAAAAGAAAAAGTGACCTTTGTCACTTTTTAGATTTTTCGTTTTGATTGCGTTTGTGTTCGAAGTGGAATGTGAAAGAAACCATAAGATTACGTTTGAGTAGAATATGTTAAACGCATGAATGTCGCAAGACAGCCGTAAAAAGACCATAATGAAGATATGATAATGATGCGGTATACTAGTTATATTAAATCATGAATGCATTTATTATATTTATATGTTTCGGTGTTGTATCACATTCCACATTCTGAATACAATTATCATAATATAAATGTCACGAGAATAGATTGATTTCATATTCGCGTTTATTAAGTATTGCAGAAATAATATTTTAACATTTTTAAAAATGAAAATACGGGAGGTGCGATAATTTACACGAGAGATAATTTATCGCTTGTCATATATATATTGTGGCTCCAATTCCACTTTCGCAGTATTACACAAACGTTAACGTTAAGATGCCATTTCATGAAAAGCAGCGTCAGTGTGAACACGTGATCTCAATTTGACGCTTAGCGTTTGACGTTGGAAGTTGGATAAATTCAGTTAGGTCATTCAGTTCAAAATTGAATGCTACATACATGACGTTACATCCTTTTCATGTGTTTTCACTATTTAGCGTCAATTTTGTTCATATAATCTATTTTGACGCTGAAAATGAGTGTCAAGCATCAGCATGAAAAGGCACCTTTAATGTTTGACTTGATGTGAATAGGATATGTGTGAAATCTAATGCGGGACACGGGTCTATTAGGATGACCAGTCTAATTCTTTTTGAAATTTTATTACGATTTTATCTGACACAACGGAGAGATTTAGGAATCTTAGTCGAGAGAAAATTGACACGGTATTAACGCGCAAAAAGTACCTCCGAATAAAAGAAACGGGAACGATAGTTCTAGGACACGGTGTACATAGGTGCGTCTTTATCGTCGCGGCCTTGCGCGTATGTAGGCGACCGTAAGCTGTGATATGCGGGTGTTACACTCTTCAACATTTTTTTTATTTTTTTTTTTATTTTCCCCTCGTTTACGCCTTTCATTCACGTGGCTTGTTACGTCCGTGACCATATCGTGTAATGCGCATTTACGCGCATTTGCCTACTTGCCTCGTATGCGATTGCTCCAGAAAGACAAGAGCGGTTTGTTATTCGACTTATGCGAACGCATAAGGCAACTATCGCGAGAGGATTGGACCGATTATGCTCTCGTCGCGACGAATAAAGACAGCTCGTTATCGCTGCCCCCACATCACGGCGCGAGATAAGCGGCTACGGATAACGCGCAGTAATTAATTGTTGCGCATTACCGATATTTGTGCAAGTGGCATATTATCGACGCCTTATCTCTGTTACCATGCCCAAATAAATCACGATGGGATGACACCCGGGGGGGCGATGCGACGCGGGAGATGGTTGAATTGATCAATCGTCAAATAAATTTTGCAGCTCGGGCACATCCTGCAAGGTGTCCAGCAAAACTGGTTCCAAAGATCTTTTTGCCTGACTTGGCTTCCTCCTTGCCTCGTCTTATTTCGCAGTCGATTGCTGGCGGCGTGAAATGTGTCTCGCAGCCTTTCGTTTCGAAGAAAAGAAAATCGAGTTTCAAAATCCTATTCGGTGATAAATGACGATTCACCGCTGTCCGGATTAGCCGGGTCCAGGCTAATCCGGATAGCCGATATGTCCACATTCAAATCCCGAGGTAAACTGACCGTAGTTTCGAAAAACAAAGTGCCGACATATTTTAGGTTTATGGTATTTCTACGTTGAGGAAGAAAGATTACGAAGGGTTACCATAGATGAATCACAAAAAGAGTACCTATATATGTACACTTTTTAAACAAAGATAATCCGAGGGGCGGAAACAAGTGGTATAATTTTTTGTACGTTAAATGTAGGTATTTTTTTTTATAAAATTTCTAAAACATGAGTTTTATTAAAAATCCTTATTAATATAATTTCATAAATATAAGATTTAATGACTAGAAGGTTTACGACTTCGAAAAGAGGTACACGTACACAGAAAAATATTCTATTACTAAGATAAGTGATTTCTCAATTTACTTTTTTTTCTTTTAAGTAACGGTTATCTTTAACAAAGAATATTTTTGTAATAATCTTAAAATATACTTGTTACAAATTTGAGAAAACTTACTAATATGTTTTCAAATCAAGAATTTATTTTCTTTTGAAGAATATTATGAAATTGATTGAAGAAGACTATGTAATAAATAAGCAAATTGAATTTATTTTAATTTATTAATCTTGATCGAAGTATATAAAATTTACTATTAAGATTCAGAATATATTTTGAATAAATTTACTCGTGATGAATTTATTAATTTATGAATTTGAATATATAAATTTTTTAAATACTTGAAAAAAATAATTATTATTTGCATACAGTATATATTTTTCTGTGTACCCTTAAAAAAAGTTACAGATAGTAATCTTAATTGCGAGATTAAAAATGATAACCGATATATTGTAATAAATGCAAAAGAAAAATACAGTATTGGATTTAGATAAAAGAATATTTTTCCTCTTATATGCACAAATAACAGTCAAAATAATAGACTTTTTATAATAAATTATGTCTAGACGATAAATGTTTGTGCGAACGTCTTACATTGGGATTTATAGTATTGGTATCCGTAAACTTTTTTTTAAGTAACACACGTCTTTAAATTCGTCGCCTCTGTCTCGCACAATATTTATATATAGGATTCCAGCCGCGTGTACACGCGACGCGAAACCGAAGGATCTGAAACCTGCAAAACTGGATTCCCCTTCGTCCATGTGATGTATATACATCGAAAATTACCGACTCGCTTCTCGCACCGCGGCGGAGATATCATCGCAAGCTATGGCGCGCGAATTCATGCGTTACTCGCGGCTTAACTGCCGCACGATTTCACTTCCACTTGTTCCTCTCGACTGATTCATCATCGTTCCTTTGTCGTCTATCGTGTCAATTAAAAATTCTTCGATCACGATCTAGTTACGATTTCATATATCAGCGCGAAAAATCTTATCGATTTGGCTTCGAAGAAAATTGAAATTAATGTCGCACGAATGTACAAAGATTTATATCTCACTTTATATCAAACGGGAAATATTAATATGAATAAATTTCAATGTCTGTATTGCTTCAAAATAATGTAAATTAATATCTTGAGTTATTTCTACAATTAGTTTCAAATTTCTATTCTAATGCAAGTGTTTATATGTATATACAGAGAGATATAATACGTACGGAACAAGACAGCTCAGGCAGTTTACATAAATTAAAGGCAACTAAAGTCTCGTATCACCTTAAGGAACTATCCTGCATCAAACTGACAATTATATAGGTACTATAATTAGATTTATACCCTGCATTTGATAGTTTATGTAGAAAATTGTGCGTCTCGCCTTGGAAAAGGAACGGCCACGACGTTAACTGTATAACGGTACATTCTTATTCCGATCTTAAAAATTGGTCTGCACTGCGTAACGCCACAACGGTAATACATTTTAAATCCCATAACGCAATGTCCATAACGGATTAAAGAGCGAGTTCTAGGATTAAATATGTCGAATGCAGGCGACAAACGTTATTTTGTGAAAGTACCAGGTATCGAATACTGTCGATAGTAATTGACCAGAAAGAGAAATGTTTAAGTAAAAATATTGATACACCAATTTTTCGCATTTTATTCCGAATTTGGATTCACTCTTTTTCGAACTTACGTGTTAGATATTGAAAGAGCAATCCAGTCCCTTGTGTTAAGTAACCTTTTGCTATTTTTAATAACTTCAATGTGTGTTAAAATCAATGATTTTCTGTAATTAGTTTCAAAGTAAACAATGTCCATAGTAACGTATGCACTTAATAAATAATAAACTAAATAACAAAACTAATACAAACGTTATTTTGTGAAAGTACCAGGTATCGAATACTGTCGATAGTAATTGACCAGAAAGAGAAATGTTTAAGTAAAAATATTGATACACCAATTTTTCGCATTTTATTCCGAATTTGGATTCACTCTTTTTCGAACTTACGTGTTAGATATTGAAAGAGCAATCCAGTCTCTTGTGTTAAGTAACCTTTTGCTATTTTTAATAACTTCAATGTGTGTTAAAATCAATGATTTTCTGTAATTAGTTTCAAAGTAAACAATGTCCATAGTAACGTATGCACTTAATAAATAATAAACTAAATAACAAAACTAAATTTGAGTCAAAAATACATTTTCTCAAGTTAAATTTCAATTAAATTACCGCTATTAATAATTATATATTCAGTAAGATTGATATTAGCGATCCATGGTAATAGTTAAAAGTAACTGAAATTGGGTATAATTTGATGAATTTAACATAGCAGATTTCTCAATTTGCAACGTTAATTATCAATTTATGCTATTTTCACAATAATAGGTTAAACTGATTATATATGTGCAATTGTAAATGGTATAACTACTATATGTTTCATTATTATTATATATTCCGCGATTTGCGATAAAGCGACGTTTCATCAAAGAGGAAAACCCGCCGCAGCGGATCTTTGTCACGAGGACGACTTCACATGAAATATGCACCTGGCTCGGTATCTCCGTCATGTATTTTCACCCCCCGTGTAACTTCCCGTCTTTGTTTCCTATCTACCTACCGCTTTTCACCCCTCCCCCCGATTAGAACCTCGTGGAGAACTCCCGACTGAACGCACGAGGGTATGAATACTTTACCTCTCCAGCGTCTTTCGCGTCCCTCTTCGTATCTACGATACCCGCCCGCTCGTTATACAGTTATTCCAAATTCATGGATAATATTCATAGAGAGAGAATTCAAATAATTCGAGTATCTCCCAAATCGATTCCAAATTGATGAAAAACACTTGGCGAATGTCGAGATATGCATTATATCGTATATATTTACAGCTGTACACGGAATTATTTCTCTATTAGCCGTAAAATCTGCGACGCATTAATGTTCAATAATAATAGCAGTTATCGACGATAGAACGATAAAGTCAGATTTATGTAGCGACCATGAAGGTTCATTATCAGTGAATGTGGACGATAATGAGAGCAGCCGAAAATATAAAATTGCTTCATAAAATTTCAAACTTTGTCGAGCGGTACGTGTGCTCTTGATTAATTAATGCTATCCGCTTTACGAGTGTTCTGCGGATGTGCGAAATTTTAAGACCGACTGCGTTACGTCAGCCGATACCGTTGAACAAATTTTCGGCTAGGCGCAACGTTGGTGCCGTTAGAATCAAATGTTTGAAAATGTAGCGGTACCTGTCAAAAAATTACGATTTTCGGTTCTAATATCTCAATATTCAAATTTGAAACTTGAAAACTGCATTATATGTGTACAGTTAAATGTGCACTGAGAGAAGAGGATTCGGTATTTATCATTATAATTGACAGTAAAATCAGTATGGTTAGAAATCTCATTTTTATAATTTATATTGTTACTATAATTATAATTATATATTATAATGTTAATAATAATTATTATATTTACACGGAGAGAATTTTCTTTTAACATTTACCCTGAAAATATAGTGATTGTGGTACAATACAATATTTTAAAGATTTTTACCATGCACTTGAGTAAAATTGATCAAACTTATTTTATACTTTATTGTAGTTTTATTAATGAATGAGAGAGATTTATATTAAAATTCTTCGCGCGGAAATACAATGTTGTCCCACGATTGTCATATTTTCAGGGTAAATTTTAAGAAAAAATTCTCTCCGTCTAGCTATAAATTATAGCTAAACTATGACTGTTACATCCATTTTTTCTCTCTTATATACATGTAATACATCTTGGCAGACGTTTTTATACGCGTAAATTCACAGTATCTGACATGTCTAACGAGGAAAGGTATCGATACTCCATTAAGTTCTAAGCCATCTCGGTCCGGCAATTAAGCGCCGCTAAACCAATAACGTAGATTGCACGCGTTGTTCGCTGGCGAGCGAGACAAAATCATTAATCACGAGCCGGTGTAATTAATTATACGGGACTGCTCTCTTGCTTACTCTCGCAGCGTTGCGGCGAACTCGGAAGGCGCCGCCCTCTCAAAAAAAGCCTGAGCATCCGTGGCATCGCAACGGCCGCTCTCGCCACAGTAAACCGTGCTCACTACGGGGCTGCGGACATCGCGTAGCAGTTAATTATCGGGGACACGGGGACGTAAAAGGGGAATAAATTACGCTTATCGATCGCGCTTCTCCATGCGAGACTCGGACACTCGTGTATATATACAGGAGAGATCGTGTTGCACATCTGCCTTTTTCTCCACGTTCCTTCTCTCCGTTCGTCACACGATTATCACCTAAATAATTTCGCAAAAGTCTCTTGTATCAGCAACCGTATAACTGTCACGCAAAAATTTGTCTTTGCTTTCCCTACGATATTTCTCTTTTTTCCTATCGACAAATAATCATATATTCTTGATAATTTGTCAAGTTATGTCCTTTATAGATAAAAGTAGTCGTAAATTACTGTCTCTGTTTCAATATATTTACATTGTATGTTTCATCAAGTGTACAATTTTTCAGGCACAATATTTATTTATTATTATTGTTATTAATATAGTAATATTATTATTAATATTTATTATTATTGTTAATAATATAGTAATAAATTTTAACTCTTTTATTCGACACGTATAGATGTTACAAGTACTTTCAAAGATTCGCGCTGAAAATCTAATGCGGTAAGCTTGAAACTTTGTAGCAGGCCTCTCGTATTTTTTATTCAAGTCGATCGCGGTTTACGCGGATCGCTGAGTCGCAATCGTTAGGCTATCGCTCGCTTCCACTCGTGAAACCGATAGAGCCGCGTGTAACACATCCAGGTGTTCGACGTAAGTCGTGCACGCGAAGCTCAACGCAAAACGGGTTTTAAGGGGAATGTAAGGACCGTGTAAAGGCCGGAAGTAATATCACCGTGTGGTTTTGGATTCCCCGCTTCCTGCACCGGTGACTGGACGTTCCTTCGTACCGTAGCGCTGGCTGGATAGGAAAAGACACACCGCAGTATCGGACGTACGCACACGAAGGTGAAATATACCATCTCTCTACCGGTTTCCAGCAAGCTTCTGCCTTAAAAACTATACGTCCACGCGCGGTTTCTCCGCCTTTCGCGATGCTTACGCCAACTTTTTCTCATGCCAGCTGTACGCTACGCACGAACTATGGGAAACAAATAGTTTCCCCATTTCAATGTCTTATTGTCACGCAAGGGTATGCATATTCCAGATAAGTTTGCGAATTAATGAAAATTAATTGATAAAATTTGAATAAAAGAGAAATGCTGATAGAGCTCTGAATGTTAATGCGATCTAATTCGAGATAAAGACCCTAAATCAGAGTCTGGCTTTTTATCAAGAGAGTGATTTTATCAAAATCCTATAAAAGAGAAGGATATATTCCTGTATATATATTATTCATTTTAACTTATACTGTGTTTTACTTTATAACTTTAATTAACCTTTTATAGCCACTCTGGATCTTTTTCGACCCAAGTTTTACACAAATTTCAATTTTTATTAAATAAAAGTTTTAACATTTAAGTTAAATAACTATTTAGCAATATGTAGCAGAGATGTTGGAAGATAATCCTGAATTTTTTAGATTTTTTTTGAAAGCCTAGAACACAATGAAAAAATTTAGGCTGGACAAAAAAGACCAGAGTGCCTACAGAGTAAGTAAAAATATGTGTGCCTGCAAAGCAGGGTTGGTAAAAAACATGTTTTAAACGTGTTTTAAACAGTTTAAAACATGCTTAATTGATGTTTTTAATATGTTTTAAATATGTTTTTTTATAGTACTGTTTAAAGCATATTTGAAGCATTAAAAACATATTCAAGAAGAAACACAATATATTTTATTCTTAAAAAAAAACATTAGTCTTTACCAACCCTGCTACAAAGAGTTAAAATGAGACATAAGTTAGAGTGAGATGGTGTATATACAGGGATAAATTACGTATACCTTTATTTCTCGTAAGATTTTGACAAAATTGCTCATGATGTATACCTACTCTAATTCGAAACGAGTTACTGTTTTCTCGTTAAAAAATTGATAATCGAACCAAACAAGATTATACACGGATAAATGAAGAAGTAATAGGAATTATCAATAGAATGTTGAAATAGTTTCGATATTATGGTTTATCGTGATTTCAGTTTATCATGTTGGCACATCTAGATATAGCTTTAGCAAACTGTATGATGAAGGCGTGGAAAAGATACACATAGAAGTTGAAGACATACAGTTTATTTCGGTCTCGGACGTTCCCGTAAGTTCCGTTACTTTAATTAAATCAGAAGATATGTAGTCCTCGATCGAAGCCGCGATCTATTTGCTAGACTCACAGAGAATCTCGTTACTTCCTGTCGCGTTCATCGAGCTTTTGAATCTCCATCGCGCACACATATTCATATTATACATAAATATACCGACATATATATTTGCGGTTTTAAAAATTAGTTTTCCAGCTAAACCCAGATAAACATCCGCCTCTTGTATTGATTATGTTTTCATCGAGCATCAATTCTTGTATCAACTAGTCCATAATTGTTATTTACTCGCCCATAGTCGTTTTTATAAGACATTCCAAGCAATTTGAAAGACGATAGTACCTTGAAGTATCTAATTATGTTACAAATTTGTGAACAGAAGTTATACTGCGTATTTTCTAATTATAGGTAGCATCACGCGATCGCAGAACATATTTTTACAAGTTCCGCGCGATGAAGTACACATCTTTTTTGTTCCTCTTGAGGATGACGGCGGAATCGCGTCTCGCTTTCGAAGTCCTCGAGTGAAATCCGTATCCTATGCAAGGTCGCGCGAGCGAACAAGTCGCAGCGGTGTGAACGATTTAGGACGGAATTTCCGGACTTGCGAATGCAGCAACGGACTGCGATCATTCGCACGCACGTGCCTCTACCTTCTCCTATTTCTGTTTCTCTTTTTCCCTTGCACGTCACGCCTCTCTTCCTCTCATTCTCTCTCGTGTTATCCTACACGGTGAAAAACGTTTTGTATTTGTGTTAGAAACGGTTCCCTCAAGCCCTTGTTAAAACTTTGTGTTGAATTTTTAACATATTCGAGTGTTAATTTAACATAATGTGATTATGTTGTTTAAATATTTTATCTTATATATTAATATCCACCATTTCTTAGTGTGAAAATAACACAATTTATGAGTTAGCGAACAAATAACAAAAATATGGTGTTGTAAATTTTAAGATGAATGAATAAAATACGTATTATTTTACTGAAAAAATATATTTTTACAATTTGCGTGCAAATGTTAAATTTTTGCGTTAATATATTTTTTACAATACTTATCTGCGTTTACCTTCTATCTGCGCATTCATCTTGTGTTAAATTAACACAAAAAATTAAGTGGAGCATTTGGGACACGTGATAAGTGCATTAAATTTAACACAAATTTTCCAACTGTATATTCCATCCGTTCTTCGCGAGCTGCCCTCTTTCTTCATCAATACGTGCTCAGATCGCAAGCGACATCGATGTATACTTACTGAAATTACGAATTCATTAGTGACGAATAACTTTCACTCCGCCACTGCAACTGTCGGGACGGAATTATTTCGCACGGACTATGATCGGATGATTACTACAGCTCGAATACTATCTGCATCTATCGATGTGTTTATTTATCGAAGAACATGAATATTACAATTGTAAAACTGATATGAAATTAATAACTGGACACTGCATTCAGCATATTGAATTAATTTACATCGATGCAAGAGCAATCTCGTATACAGATCGCCACATTGACTTTATGCTGTTATAATTAATCAATTAATTAAACAATTAACCACTTAATTGAATCAATTAAATGACGTTTCGTTCAGTTAAAGGGTGCGATGACCTCGAAATATTAGGTACACGTAGGTCAAGTACCGGATGTCGCGGTCCAGATTTTTTTTTACTTTACCGAAGATCGCGTTATCACCCGGAAAGTAGAGACTAATCTTCATCCTTTGGTTAGTTTATCTTATCACTCTGATGAGAAATATAGGAGGGGATTTCCCTGTTTTGCATATTAATACAAAGAAACGATGTCGCGATCTTATCCGTTTCAACCGAAAATAACCCATCAGTCTCCTTTCCCTAAATACAATACTCGGAGTTTCTCCATTTATGACGTAAGTGAGAATTGTCGAAATTTTGCGCAGATACCGAAATATCAAATCGCGCATTTAAAAGTAGAGAGTTTTGATTTATAAATATGATCTCAATAATTTCATTCGTTCGTTATCAACTGTAGAAATATTAACGCTCGTTCTCTTTAACGTTTATAATTCTTGATGCAACAAACAACGATTAAAAAGTACAGCAAACGAAATCAGTGATTCATACATACCTATTTATTCGGAACGACTCTACTCGAGTTACGTTGTTTCATCGTCAAAGGTTATTCATTTCCGTGTGACGATTCCCCTGACGAGGAAAATTAGCGCATGTGCCATTTAATTTGCACAATGTTTGCGAAAACATGCGTAACCGTGTGCACAAACTGCAAATTGAAATATTACAATTGCTTTATTTGCAACCATGTTATCGAGCTTTGGAATCGAGAACGCGCTACATAGGATTTGGAAAATAAACCATCAGCAAGTTACAGTGTTTCATTAGAATTTATTTACTTCAATTCAAAGAAGAATGTTAAAAATGTAGTGATTTCTGCTCAAAAAGGAGTGAATAAAAGGAATAGTGTTTTTTGTAGGTTTTGACCTGGATACGGTAAAGTTATTAAAAAGTTCGTGACGTTTCGGAAATACTTCGGAAATTAAACAAAAACATTGAAACTTGGATAAATATACCATGTTCGTGCTTAATTTTCGACGTGTTTCCCTACGAATTTTTTAATAATTCTTATCCAGAAGGTCAAAAATCCACACTATTCCTTTTATTCGACACTCCATTCCATTTTGAGCAAAAATCGGCGTCTTATTATCTTTCTTTCAAATTTTCCGAGTTATTGCGTTTCATTGTTTCTAAAGAACTTGCAAGTATTTGGTATTTCATCGTCGCAAGTTTTTAATTTTTACGAAAACTAAGGGTGTTGCTGTTTTGTTTATTGAATGCGTATCATACGTTTTGCACATATTTATACATACGCAATGAGTGCTGACGCGGCGATGTACGTGCCGTGAGCAACAACAATCGTCAGTGGTGAAGACGTTAACGTCAAACAGTCGCGCGATTGCGCAAAATCAAACCAGCGCTTCCATCATTTCGTACGATATCGTGTCAATGTCGTTTTCGAAAAATATTGTATTCGTGTATCATAATTGTTAAATTTTACGAGATTTATCGATGAGCACATAAAACGGCGGCGAATTTACGGCCTCCTGAAGTAATCCTGACAAAGTGCGAGCAAATGGCTCTTGCCGTTCTTGATCAGATTGAATAATTGCAACGGAACACAACAGTAAGAGAACGATTGGCGCGTATTCGAGATAATTAAAGAGAAACGAAGTCGGTGCAATGCCGACAGATAATAGTTAATTAAACGCGTGCCAATTACTCTTGAAGGCGTATAATATTCACGATTTACTTAATAAGACCTCGAAACAGTATATCGTCTTTTGTACGTCTTATGATAATTCAACTTTTTATCATGCACTCGATTGCACCTATATATCGTTATTTATAAAATATCGCGAAGATGATTTAGAATTATCAAGGACCATCGCACACAGAGAGCGATAACAAGTCGATATTTTGCCGATATTCCGAATTATAATTGTTGATATCGCGCAAAGTTCAGAGTAAATTTTGGAAATCATCGTAATTTCGTAAATATGTTCAATTATTATTAAGGGTCACTACACACAGAGAGCGATAACAAGTCGATATTTTGCCGATATTCCGAATTATAATTGATATCGCGCAAAATTCAGAGTAAATTTTGGAAATGGTCGTAGTTTCGTAAATATGTTCAATTATTATTATCATCACGGGTGACCTTTGCCATCGGCTACCGCAAACCGAAACGGCAACCGAAAAAGTTAATTTTTCCTCTGGCAGCAGACATGGCTTTCGTTTCGTGCCAGGGAATTCGTCTCACCTCGACCGTATTAACGCTGGCTAGACTCGATCCGCCACCACCGCCACCGTTGTCACCTTTTTCTTTTAACTGAGCCTGACGTACTTCCTTACCAGTGCCTACAAGGCGCCCGACTTTTTACCGACCGCTGTGCTCCAGATAGACAGAGAGATTAACGTCGAGACCTCGTAGGAAAAGCATCGACAGAAATAACCAGCTAACACAATTTTTAGTATTTTTAAAATAGGATCTTTTTAAATAAAAATTGATGTAGATGTATTTAAGCAAGGTCGTCGCAAAATTGGAAATTAGGGAATCGTTAGGAAAATTGAAAATGGTCAAGGAGAAATCAGGGAATTTTGCAAAATTTTCTGGAAAATTAAAATTCTTCGCTTCAAAGCAATTTAATATACCTTGCAGTGTCGGCAACATTAATAATAATTTACATTACTGTGTTGAATTGATTTCTGAACAAAATATTTAACGATTTCCAAATCAGAACGAGAATACAAAAAAAAAATTCAAAATACTACAGAAAGTCAGGGAAAATTATTAAATTTTGTCAGGAAATTAGGGAACAGAATTTTAGATGAGGAATATGTGATAATATAGAACCCTTATAAGGAATTTACGCGAAGGTTTTTCTTTTTGGTCGATAGTATCTTACCAAGTATCGAAGATAAAGCTAAATATAGAGAATGATAATTTGATACTCTCAAAGAATTGTAGGTCTTAACGTATCGTGTAGTCAGATTGCTTGATTCAGATAGCTCTATTGTTTGCGGAATGATAGTAGCTGTTCACATAATCGGATATCGGGTTATTTACAATAGCGAATGCGAGAATGTTATCACTCTATTTCAGGAATCGTGAAGATGAGCTGCTCTTATTTTTTTAAAAGAGAGTCATACACTCCTCGATAAATGTCTCGATAAAAAAAGTCTTCCAGAATTGAAACACATTCGGTGTTTATCACCGCCGGGTGCAATCGATTTCCCGTGTTCATCGGTATCAACGGAGAGATGTTCGCTTACTAACCTTGCCGAGCAGTCATTAAGATAATTTATCCAAGTGGAAATTTACAACTGGCGCGATATCGCGCCAATACTGCGTTAAGGATTCGATACTGGCTCGGTATTGGCATATTATTGGATTAATAACGATGAATTCTGACATTATACCGAAAAGTAACTTGGCTGGGTATTGGCAACCAGTATTAAGACAGTATTGTAAACAGTACTGTGCCAGTACTAAGCCAGTACCGTCTCAACCCTCGGAATAAATTCTTACTCTATTGATAGCCAATACTCGAGAGTCTGTACTGTGCCAGTACTAAGCCAGTACCGTACCAATCCTCGGCGTAACTCCTTACTCGGTTGATAATCAGTACTGAAGAGTCAGTACTGTGCCAGTAGTAAAGCTGGAAACACAATAGACACAGGTAATAGGCACAGGCAACAGGGAATAACGAGCCGTCCAATCAGAGCTTTGGGGTATAAGTTTGATATTATATCCCAGAGCTCTGATTGGACAGCTCGTTATTCCCTGTTGTCTGTGCCTATTGCCTGTGTCTATTGTGTTTCCAGCTTAAGAGTCAATACTGTGCCAGTATTATGTCGATGATTGGTGCCGTACTGACCAGCAGTACTTACTGGTGTTACTTACTATTTACAACTGCCGCGGTATCGCGCCATTTGTAAAATCCGACATATGTCCAACTTTTCCACTTGGGTGATAACGTGAGCCGCTCTTGATTTTTTTCGCTTGCGCTCCGAAGTGGCTCGATGAAGGGTGCGAAATCGCAAATAGATGAATTAAATCGATCGCTGGAAAGGGACATCCAATTTTTTTTCACGTGAGAAAAGAGCGACACCACGACGGCAGCACAGGTGTTACCGCCGCCGGGCAACGCGCGATGTTGAAACACACCGAAGAGATTTCTCGTTCCCATCACGATCGAGACGAGATCGCGCGGTTCGTCCGAGATACTCGGATATTTCAGCAACGCGAGTCTGGAAAAGTATTTAATTACATGCTCGTCTCTCTCGCGCCATCGAGAACGTTCGTAAAGTCACCTTTCGTCGTTCTCAATTCTCTTTCTCAGTGGAATTTATTTGTTGATACAATAGATAACTTTAAATTCTGTACGAATTAATTTTAAATAGTTTTTTTCTCTCTCACAAGTTCTTGATTGTTTTATTTCGCGTATCAGATCGTGTTCTGAATTTTTTTGTTGACGGATTAAAACGAGACACGACGGAAAATCTACGAGGACAACCAGGCCGATCATTACAAACAGGGAAAGACGAGAGCCTCGTATCAAGCTCCTTTATGTAAACCTTGAAGGCGTAGATCCGGATTCTTCAGGAGCCAACAGGAGGGATAGAGAAACAGAGGCAGGAGGAACGAGTGCAGGAGAGGGAGAGAGAGAGAGACATGGTAGAAGGGGCATAACTGCGTTCGGCTTCTCTCAGGTGTCGCCTCCTCGGGAAGAAAACGGAGGGGAATCTCCACGCACTTTTAGATCGGCAGGAGGTAAAAGCAAGCACGTCGGCGAAAGTGTTCTTGTATAATGCGCTCGCCGGCGGTCCTTCGTCCGTCAGAAACGAACGAATTTAACGATTGCCATTATGGAAGAAAAAAAAAACAATCTTGTGGCCAGTGTTCATCCCGAGCGAATTGGTCTGCAACGATATCTTTATCCAAGAGTTTCGCCGGGTAAATAATTTCTCTCGATATTATGTCGTTTTTTCAAAAAGATCTTACAATTTGAGGACATTTGATGAAAAAGTAAATATAAAATTGAAAGGTCAATTTGTTAATAAAAGCGAATTGCTGGATTATTCGATGTTTACACACAGAAAATACATATCGTACGAAAGTAATAATAACTTGTTTCAAAAGTTCATATATCCGCAAATCTAGTAGATTTATCACAATTTATTATCCAAAATATATTCTAAATTCTGATAAGTTTAATGTATTCCAATCAAGGTTATTAAATTAAAACAAATTGATGTGCTTTTTCGAGATCAATTTTATAATATAATTCTTCTAAAAGAAAATAAATTCTTGTTTCGAGTACACAACAACGAGATTTTCTACTAATAAGTATATTTTAAGGTTATTATAAAAAAAATATTTTTGTTAAAAAAAAGATAACTTCAAAAGGAAGAAAGTAAATTGAACAATCACTTGATAACAAACGATATTTTTCTATGGGCATATCATTTTGATATCTCGACGTTACCAGGAATTCTCTCTTATTATCGCTGCAGTATTTTTTTATATCATCAAACGTATATATACTTCTTATGTAGATATATCAGTAGCATAGACGTGTGTTGGAATATAGATGGTTATTCGTCCCACAGGGAGCAGCGGTTTCGATTCGCGGAATACAGTCGCGCCAGACTACTAGACGAAGTAGCGAGTGGAAGCGAACAGAATTGCGTTTCTATCTTCTATCCAACGACGATCTCGTCTCTCTTCCTCTCGTCTCTCGCCCGCGGCTTTTCTCTTCCTCTTTCTCGTTCTCTTTGTCGATCCACCGCCGACGTCTCGTTCTGCCTTGCTACCTCCTTCTCCTACTTCATATCGAAGGTATGTAGGCTGTGCCACATCCTTGCCCGGAAACCGTTACCTCGCTTGGCTTTACACTGAATGGAGCTCGCTATACCGTTGTTCCCCATACACGAATTTCCTTCGGCTTCTCCTCCTTGTCGCCTCCACCGCCACCGCCACCGCCGCCTCCGTCTCGTCGCTATCGAACGCGGCTTCTCACGCGAAATCACTCCTCCTTCGTCCCCTTTTCGCGTATTAACGAGCGACGCTAATCTACCATCGATCGGACGACAAGTTGCTCGGATAACGATTCAATTCCATACGTGTGTCCGTCGGTTTTACACATCCGTCGTGCTCGACGCCACAAGTGAAATTTATTTACGGCGAACCCGGATCGGAAAAATGAGCTGCGCTTACGTGGAACGCATGCGAATGCGTAAGGCGAGAGTGCAATACTCTCGCGTTATCCTTCTACACCTCTTCTCTCACATACATTACACCCTATATGTACAATACAATCGCACTATTGCTTCTTCCATGATATATTAACGCTCTTTCCTTTCAATGAATAAACAGGTTGCGCTACACGGAGACAATTTTCTTTTAAAATTTACCCTCAAAATATGGTAATTGTGGTACAATACAATATTTTAAAGATTTTTACCATGCATTTAAGTAAAATTGATCAAACTTGTTTTATACTTTATTATAGCTTTATTAATGAATGAGAGAGATTTACATTAAAATTCTTCGAAATACAATGATGTTCTACGACTGTCATATTTTTAGCATAAATTCTAAGAAAAAATTCTCTCCGTATAGAAATCAGGAAAATCAATTGTTTGGAAAATTCTCTGGAAAATTAAAATTCTTGGCTTTAAAAAAAATTTAACGTACATACATCATACCTACGCACTTTTGAAAAATACTGCTAACTTGATAACTACAAATGTAAACAGTGTCGGCAACATTAATAGTAATTACATTGTTATGTTAAATTGATCTCTCAACAAAATATTTAACGGTTTTCGAATCAAGACGAAAATACATAACATTTCAAAATGTTATTGTAAGTCAAGGATAATTGTGAAATTTTGTTTGGAAATTAGGGAAAAGTTATGAAATTTTAAATGAGGAATTTGTAACAACTCTGATAAGTGAGGATTTTTCCTTCGCTTGTCAGCATTAATAATAAGGGAACGTTAAAGCACAATTCCACTCGTATCCACCATCCCTGCTCGCCTCTTTCCACGTCGCTGATTCTTCGTCGTTTGACATCGAGGTTCTGAGATGGTCGACTTTTATCATAGCCGACTTTCTTCCCGATTACTTCAGCCTTCGCCGCGAGGAATGTCAGAAAGACTTGAGCGTGATGCAAACGCGCTCCTTTATATAATAAATCGCAATTTAACGTTACGTTATCGCCTCTCTATCATGTATCGAAAAGCCGATAGGCGATTGACAGATTGACCGCGAGAAACCGCGAGTAGCAACGGGATTGAGAATGTGCGAAGGGAAAACTCGGAATATTTCACGATGGCGAATCTTGGGAAAACGGCGATGTGTACGATCGATCGCGGCGAAAGCAGGTTTACAGTTATTCTTCACGTAAACGAACGCAGAAATGATAATATATGTTGGGCGATTGACGTAATGTCGATGAAGTATAACATGTGTTCTATACTGTCGTAATTAACTGTCGATGGAAGCCTCTCTCTCTCTCTCCCTTTCTCTTATTTTTTTTCTCTATTTCTTATTTTTTCTTTATTACTTATTTTTGTTGTATATTGTTTTTTTTTTTCATGCTCTTTATAATCATTGCTGCTTTTATTTATTTGTTTTCTATTTTTCGTTATATATTATTTCTTTTTGCGTCGTATTTTTTTTTGTATGTTCTTAAAGGCTTGTCCTAGAAGGTTAATGCTTTGCTGTTCATAATGTCAAATTATACCCAATTTAAATTATTTTTAATCATTTTTGTAGGTCGCTATTGCTCTTACCCGGTTATCGTTAATTTGAAAATACAATGAAGTAAACAATTTGATTCAATAATGTATTAAATTTGACTCAAATTTAGTTGATTATTTACTAAAAGCATACGTTAATATAGACGATGTTTATTTTCAAAACTAATGGATTAATTTACAATTCTTTTTACTAATGGATTAATGTACATTTTGACACACGTACACTGAGAAAAATGGTCTGATTGGATTAAATATAATAAATCTGTTGGAAAATGGATTTATCAGAATTTTCTAGTTAAATCTACTAGAATTCTAGTTGAGATAATTAGAATTCTGATTGATATAATTATTCCGGTAAGAATTCTAGTATATTTACCAGAAATATTGTATCAACCAGAATTCTGGTTATCTCAATTAGAATTCTAATAAATTTAACCAGAAAATTCTGACTCGTCTATGCATTTTCAACCAGAAATTTTTTCGGTGTAGAAGTTAAAGATATTATTTAACTTAAAGGATCGAATTACCGTTGCTCTTTTCATATTCAACAGTATTTCTCTATGTTTCTGCCTTTCAGTTGCTTCTCTTCCGCTCGTATCACGATTGCATTCTTCCGCAAAATACATTCTCGTTAACGATCAAAGGTACGCCGCCGATAACTTAATCGCGGCGACTTCGTGCCGATCGACGATTTCACGAGCGATCGCAACCGAGAGCGACCGCTCGAGGAGGGAAAATTGCGACGGGGAAAAGAAATATCGCGTGGGTTTCGGATCGGATCGTGCTTTGTCGTCTCCCGAGACGAAGTTTCGGTATAACCGAACGAAATGAGAATCGAAGTTTACCCGTGCTGCATACGAATTAACGGTGCGTGTCCGTTGTAGCCACGCCAATTACGAATTCGGTACAATCTTCGGAGAGGGGTGTGTTTTCTCTCTTGCCTCCCGTATGTTTTTCGCAAGGGAGGGAAAGAAGCGGAGAGAACGCAATTACTCTCGTGAATCCATTATTCCGTAAAGGGAAATTCTCCGGAGTAAACGCTCCACGACCGAGCTCCGACGGAGCATTAAATAACACTCTCTCTCTCTCCTCCTCTTTCTCATTCTTTACCTTCCGTTTTTTTTTCTTTTTGAGACACGTCGACTCGATAACAACGATCACGATGACGACGACATCGACGACGACAATCAGCTTCGCTAGCGGCGTATACTTTGCGGGTTGCAACGCCGTGTAGAAGTGGGCCGAAAATTATTTATACATCGGTCGACACAGCTGATCGTCGGCGGCATCCTCCTACCTTTTCTCACTCAACCGTATTTTTGTGCGCCGAATGAGTGCGGTAGAAATGTGCGCGGGCGAAAGACAGAGAGAGAGAGAGTCGTTCTTCGGTCCCGACGCGACGCGCCGGAATGAAAAAGCATATTCGATCCGACGCTGGTCTGAAATAGCGGCGTGGCCGACGGAAATAAACGCTGGTAGCGGACGATGTCGACAAAGCTTACTTTTCAATCTATCACCGCTCTGACACTTTTATTGCGATTTTCCCTCATTGTCAATTATCAACGGATCCTAACAAAACTCTCTGTGTCCCTTATACACCGAATCGTATATTTCGCGTAATTTCATTACAACACTTGGAGTGATTTATGTTGTCTTAGTCGTAATTTATTGGAGCTATTAGCTAAACATTGTTACGAAATTCTGTCGAAATCAGGCTCCCTTATATAAGCTTCTTTGCAATTTTAGAAATCGTATGCCCGAAATTTTCGTCGTGCAGCTTTCTCAAAAAGGTAGAGAAAGCTGCCAGTTTGTAACGTTATGTCGCTGCCTTCAATTATTGGCTCGCCTCACGTCCGATTTGATTGACTGATTACGAATTTCTAGCGTAACGACGCGTTGAAAATTTGTTTTTTTTTTTTTTATAAGACAGGAGCGTCGTGCTTCCTTAGAAAAGGGTTGCTATGTCAACCCTCGGTGACGTCACGTATCGTCTGATGAACGTAATACACACAATGCTCTCGCAGCTTTCAACGCCGGACGCCCACGCGTCATTTTCTTGATGGCTTCTTAACGCGAATCAATGGATTCTTTCCGCTGAACTTGGCTAAATTATTTTCCCTCATTGGAGTTGTTTATTGTGATAGCCGGAGTTGATGTTATGACTCGTTATAAATCCGATGATGAGGAGGAGTTTATCGCTTTAACCCTAAACTTGACAGCGCACTTTGTAATATACATCTCCATAAATAGAGACGAAAGATGACAGTAAGTCGCGAGTAACGAGGACATAATTCGGATTATTCGTTCAATTCTCAAGTTTATTTATCGATATATGTACGAAGAAATTTGATGTTATTCGAACTGAATTATTCCCAGCAGTTTATTTTCAGTTAATAGTTGGAAGAGCACTTAATCTGATGCAACACTTAAACGAACATCACCACGTTGAAGGGCGATATTGTTGAGAGACTTGTTGGTTGTTATCACGCTCATCACGTTCAGAGTTGTTCAAATCTAATACTTTTAGAACTCAGCGTTCAAACGCAACAGTGAGAGCGATAAATCGTGTTTATCGAATGATTAGGCATGATTAGATGGATGAGATTAGAAATAAAGCGAAAGAGGTGAACGAAGACACAATTCCGTGAATCTCTATGTGAAAAACGTACACACGTGCTTATCTTGATTTTTCATAACTACAATTATTTATAGTTAATCGATAAGACAGGTGGCTACTGTCTCTCGATACAGATTTTTGATAAAGTGGTCAAAGAGCGTTTTATTATCGATATTGCACGTTCTTCTTTCTCGTTATCTCTCTAGATGTTATAGAAAATAATAAAATAAAGCATATTTAAGGAAATGATGGCATTTATTTGAACTTCGATTGAAGTCCTCGTTGATCAAATCAAAGTCTCTTTTAATCCTCCGTCGGCAACATGAATTTTAACTCTTCCATTAGCAATAGGATATTCTACAAGAAACAGAGCACGTATTTTCTTGTGTGTTTCGGATTATATAAGAATCTGAAAAATTCTGATATATTTGTCAAAGCTTTAACGAGTTTTTACCATATCTTCATCATAGAAATTGGATTGTATTTTATTTATCTTCTATACAATGAAAAGCATTTCGTATTTGTGTTAGAAAGATCTATTCAAGTTAAAATTTTTTTAAAACGTAATTTCTAAGATAAATAAACAAAATGTGTTATTTTAACATATTATAAATGTTAAATTTAATGAGGAAATGCTTACAAATTTTGTTAATATTACATTACTTTTTTACACGTTTTTATATTAATTTTTTTACTTAATATTTGTATTACTTTCTTATATATTCATCTTGTCTTAACAAAATTTTAAGTGGACCGTTTGGGACATTTGAAAGGTGTTAAATTTAACACAAATTTTCCAAATGTGTATATATTTATTTAATAAAATTCACAGTCAAAATAATGGTGCCTTTAAAGATCCCAGTTGCCGACGAAGAATTTAAAAGCCTTAACATAGAACATTCCCAAGGTTCTCTTTAGTGTCTTAGAGTTTAAAACCAGAGATACAATTAAAAAACACAAACAATAGGAACAACAGAAGCAGATTTCAGCCCATGAGAAATCATGTATACCACTGAATACACGGTTTCTAATAAGTTGAAATTCTGTTATTCTTTGTTCCTACACTGTTAGATATCAAAGGAGCAATAATAATCCAATCCCTTAAGTCAAATAACATTTTGTTAGTTTTAACTTTATGTGTGTCAAAACAATCTATAACAACCTATTATATTAACGTATGACTTAGCAAATAATGTATTAAATTAGAATGAAATTTAACATATTTCCTCAAGTTATATAAATTATTTAACTCCATCGCTTTAGTCAAATTAACGACAAGTTGAGTAGAAGCAGTGGCGACTTATAGAAATGATTATAAACATAACTCAAATTGGATATAATTTGATATTATGAATTTAACAATGCACCGTCTATTCTTTCCAATTGTGCATTAAGACTTTACGCTCATTCTAATGAAACACAAAGATGACAATATATATATATATATATATGTATATAGCGAACACGTGGCTGTTATTGCTAGGCGCGTAGTAGCAGCAGCATGTCGAGCACATCGAGAGCGACGACGACACTTTTCTCATGAGCTATATTATGCCTGTTATGAAAACGCGACTATCACATTGCGCGTCGCAATAGGAAGAGAGCGAATCCTACGTTCCTACGGCGTAATCGCCGGCTACGGCGCACCGTCGTTTTATAACGCATAATGACGCGTTTCAAGACCAGTAGGTCGCGTCCACGGTAGTCGAGAAACGCCCGCTTCTCCTCCTGGCCACGGTTCATCGAGCACGAGCGATGGTATAATCGTGTGAAGAGGGACGAGTGATGGCAGGGAGAGCAAGAGGAGGAGGAGGAGAAGGCACCTCGGTCACGCATGGTCTATGAAGATCCATTCGCGTATATATTCATAACAGTAACTCCGCCGCTGTAGAGCTCTAGCCGTTCGTCCTCTCGTCCCGTGACTTATAGTCCTCTCATTCTCGTCCTCGTCTTCTTTGCCCCTTGTCGTCTTTCCTCGCAAACAAGTCTAAGCAGGCTCTCGATGAGACCCTGCTGCTGTCCACCGCCACCACCGTCATCGCTATGTAGGTTACTATCGCAACGGTCCGCGCCTCCTCGACCCGTCTTTAAGAAGGTCGTTTACGGAGTAACCCGAACCCACTTCACGGCTCGTCTCAACGGCGAGCGTGCCTTTCGGCTCTCTTTCTCTTTTATTCTCTTCGCCTCCTCTTTTAACCCTTTAAATTCGTGGTAGCCGTCAGCCGACGTTAATCGCAACTTCATCGCTCATTGATACCTATTATTACCTTGATTACGGATTAACAGCATGTTGTAACGAATGATCCTTTGTTACAACATTGATACTTGAATACTTTTGTAAGAGTATCTAGAGAATTAATTCTTATGGTATAAAAAACCTATATATGGAAGGGAAAAAGTCGTAAGTCACTTTTATGATTTCAAAAAACAAAAGGTTTTTCTCAACATGTTTGCTTCATTAGACTGCACCAATGACCTCAGATCGAGCAAGGTTTACAAAAAGTAACTTACACCACTGTTGCACTGTTAGATATAATAACCCAATCCCTTAAGTTAAATGACATTTTGTTATTTTTAACTGCCATGTTTGTTAAAATGTAAATTAATCCATTTCTGCGGTTATAGTTTTAAAGTAAACATCCAATTTGAGTTAAATTTAATATATTTTCTAGAATTGAATTATTTAACTCTCCATTGTTTTAGTCAAATTAACGACATATTGAGTGAGGAGCAGAGAAGAAGGCAACCTACAGAAATGATTAAAAATAACTGAAATTGGGTATACTTTGACATTACTGATTTAACGATGTGCTTTCACCTCTCCATATGTATGACGATAATCTCTTGTATCTTTAATAATAGAAACATCTTGAGGAAGAATGTTGGGGTGTTGGTGGGAATTCAGTAGGAATTTGCGCGCGCTCCAAAAATGGTTACACGGCCAGTGGTTGGGAAGGAGCGGAGGTTTCGCGGTGGGGATGGCATAACGAGAGTGATACTTCGCGTCAATCGAAATTTCGCTCGGCACATACAAATATATACCAGCACGAAGCGTAACTGATTCTACGATTCGAAAGTAGAAAAAGAAACGCAAAACTCTCATTCTTTTATCTCCGTGGTACAGCGATTTGACGCGTTGGTCATTTTTCTCATCGCGAGCTACACAGCTTTCGTCCTCTAGCCCACGATCGTTACATCTTTCTCGCATACCGGTGGTAGCATCGCGTATCCACCACCACTTTCGCGAATCACCGCGATTTACGAGGGCTTGAAGAGATACGCGACATATCGCATTGTTTCCATGTAATACGCTTCTCCAGCACGGCTGCCGATGTGTATGAATACGTACGTGCGCAAGCGCTCTTTAACTGCGACAAGGCGACTCCTCTGTCCTCCTCAAGAGACCTATACATGTATACGATGACACAGCTACTGCTACGCGTTGAGCCTCTGAAGCGGTCGAGTAGCATGCATGTATACAAATACCCATGTGTGTGGTAACGTGAGGGGGGCCAGTGGGGACGCAGGATACAGGCCACGTGACCGAGTCTCACAGATATATAAGGTGGAAGCGAGGTGCTACAATCAGCCACTCGACGACTGGCTCCGGAGCGCGATGCGCTTCGCGCTCTTCTCGTCCGCTTTAGGGACATTGAGAAAGAGAGAGAAGAGGAGGAGGAGGATGTATTATTACGCTGGCGAAATACAAGGAGAGAGAACAAATGGTCTCAAAGTGGAAGAGAGAGATAAAAGAGTAGAGGACGCGCATTGACCGCGCGCCAGGTCAGGTGCACGCGGAAAGAGAAGGAGAAAGCTCTC